>NW_021705027.1:0-5322 GCF_003719485.1 Trypanosoma conorhini | reverse complement strand
AGCCACCGCCAGCAGCAGCAGCAGCACACTGTCCATCAGACGGCGTCCGTCACGGCGTGGGTGGCTGCAGTGCATTCGTTACACCTCCAAAACAAAGCTAGTGACCATCAGTGGGTGCGCTGGGTCGAGCAGTCCACGTCCGGCGTGTGGTCACACCGTATTCCAGTTCCATGGCGGAAATGGGCATTGTCGCCTCTGCGGCTACTCTAGTACCCACACTGTCGCCACGCGGCGCCCCTCCACCAATCCCCTGTCACTGTGCTCCAGCACGTCCCGCTCGCTTGGTCGCCCCGCCACCTGCAAGGCGTCGTCGTCGTGGAACAGAAACCAGTGCTCGTCCCAGCTTGTGTCCAGCCAGAACTCGCGCCCCACAACGGACGGCCACGGGGCCCTCACCACGCGCACGCGTTTGCCCTCAAGTCGGCTGGACAACACGTCGACCGACGTAAATCGGCCCATCATCGGGGTGGCCGGCGCCCCCTCTGAAAGCGGCTGGCAGTACAAGTGGGAAACATGCAATTCCTCCGTCTGCACCGCAGCAGCCGCGTTGGCGGGGGCACGCCCTGCAGCGACACAAACGGCCCACAACAACAAAAACCGTAGCCACAATGGCTGATGCATCCACCCAGACAGCGACGCGGCCCAAACACGATTGATAGTCCCAAAGAAGTTGAGGCTGACGAAAAGAGACAAAGGGAGGGGAGAAAAAACGGTATATATATATATTCTCTCTCTCCTCCACGGAAGACAAATACTAGATGGAGTAGAGCTAAAGTAGTAAATCCCTAACGGCACAGCTGCTCTACGCAGCAGTACGACAAACAAAAGAACTATCGTCTACTGTATAGTAATAAAAGGGCAATTGAAGAAGAACAGCAGAAAAGCAAAAAAAAAAAAAAGAAGCACGCTAGTAACGCAATGAGCTGTAGTACAGATTATTCATTTGTCTTCTTTTTTCCCTTTACATTCTTCCTGTGCAAAACACCAAACAGAAACGTCAGGTAAATCAACAGGTATTTCAATAATATATCTCACATATAAACAAACATATTATTCTTGGATATAGATGTGTTTGGTGCGGTATGCCTGCATCTGTATATATCCTTCGAATCCAACCTATCAAGCCTATTCTGTTTTCTTTGTTGTCTCTCCCGATTCCACAATTGGTTTCTCTCCCCCATACCTCTGAAGGAAATTCAGAACCCGCTCTTCATACTCCTCCTTGTGTGTATTGTGTAGGCCGCAGTGGAAGGCATCCTCAGAGATGTACAACTCCTTCGGTTCCTGCGCCGCTTCGTAGAGCTGCAACGAGTGACGGTACGGAACTAATTCATCGGCAGTGCCATGCATAAGCAGTATAGGCCGTGGGGAAATCTTTCCAATGCAGTGCAGTGCTTGGCAGTGTTTGGTCGGTTTATTACCAATACGAAGATTTAACCAGAACGACGAGGTGCGGCGGAACAAGTTCAAAAAAAACTTACTATACGCCCGTCTGGAGAAATAACCACCGACCACCTCAACAATTTTCTGATCCTGAAGCGTGGCACAAGTGAGCAGTGCGTTTTCTGCGATAATAGCATCGATACTCTTATCAATGGCAGCTGCCATGATGACAGAAGACCCGCCAACACTCGTCCCCATGGCGCATATCTGTTCATAGTGATAGGTAGACCGCATGAATTGGCACGCCGCCACGACGTCAAAGCGCTCCTTCATACCATACGTAAATCCCCGCATATTTCCATCGCTTAGACCATGCTCACGGAAGTCAAATAGCAGACAGCCGTAACCTGCCTGGTGTAAAAAGGGCACGTGACGAAGCCAGGCACGTCGGTCTCTGCCCCCACCATGCACGAGCACAAGGCCCATCTTTCGTGCGTTCGCGACAGGAGGCGGGACATACCACCCATATAGAGTATAAGAATCCGTGGAGGCGAAGGAGACGTCATCGTATGGAAGCCCAAGGTCTGTGAGTGGGTCATGAATACATCCGTTCCAGTATTCCGGGCAATTATGCATCGTCAGCTTCGAGCAGTTAGGGTGATGATGATACCACGGCGGGCGAATGGCAATCTCTGACACAAAGTATCCAAGCGAAACAAAATAGAAGGCCAGAGTGACAGTAATAAACTGCACGGCAAAGAAAAGGCCATTGATAAAAATAAGAATCACGAATGGGAGCAGAACACATACAACAACCTTGCGAAGAACACGCGGGTTCACCATTTCCGCACTCTCCACATCGTTTTCCTTGTACATATTCTCCTCTTCCTTCTCTTCCTCATTGTCCTTTGTGCATCGCTCCAACGCCTTGGCCTCTTTCAATGATAATAATAGCGACAATTGACTCTGAACCTCCGGCGGGGCCAGTTGAAGTGCTGTTTTTTTGTTCTTGTCAAGAATGCAGGTGTCAACAGACCTGAACTTTTTGAGCAGCGCCTCGATAAATTTTATACGACCGTGTGATGCCGCAATGTGAAGGGCTGTGCGTCCTTCCGCATCCACCGCGTTGACATCTATGTCTCTTCTCCACCGCAGCTTATTTAGCACCCACAAGTCACCGACCTCCGCAGCTGCATGCAACTCTGTCATGAGTGGAATACAATAACCACAACTGTTGTTTCTCTATTCTACGGGTGTTATATTGGCCAGAATATTATTAAAGACCAAAAGAAAAACGCTCTGTTGGTATTGCTAATCAGGAAGCCTTGGCTGCAAATAAATGAGTACCCGCCTCCTTTGCGTGTGTACGTGTGTGTAATTTTTGCAGCTTTGCAGTTTGTGGTTCAGCCCCACTATAGGGAACTCTTCAGCAAGCAATAGGTGAGAGTGAGAAGAACAAGGGAATGTAAGAAGCAAAGAAGGCAGGCATGAATGCATCACGCACCGAAAAAAAAAAAAAAGGGGGGGGGGGCTGCGCATCTCTCCCCAGGCACTTGCCCCTGTCGTCAATCACAGTCTCTTACCCAGAGCAGGAAATGTGTGAAATACGCCACCGGTGATGCCCATCGCCTTTTCCTTGCCAACGCTGCACGCGCGAGTCCTCCCCCACAGTGAGGAAAAAGGGGCGCCAACCAGAGTTGCGTCTGCAGGTCCGTATGCGTGTGCGTGTAGGACTTTGCGGTGATGCGCTACCGCCGGGGGCAAAAGGAGCTGTCGAATGTGTGTGGCGAGACGCCTCAGCTGCAGTTGCCAAATTGGCACACCGCCCTATGAGTCGAGGTCTTCGCAGTCGCCACGACGTACTTCTCTCATCACCACCTCCCGCCCATTTATTCCAGAGAAACGGGCAAAGCGGCCCAGCGGCCGCCGTCGTCATTGACAGTCCACTGGTGATGGTAGTTGCAGGCATACCCACCTCCCCAGTCCCCAGTTCCCCCGCCCGCCTGCGAGGCCTCACGCGATAAAGTGGCTTCCTTTTGCGGGTGCATTGTCTGCCCCTTCGCAAAGCACAACAGACTTGAAACGTGCGCGTGCGTGGCCCAAAAGGAAAGTAACTGCCACGCAGCAGTCACTGACACAAACTCAAAAGCCCTCAGCAGAAGAATATACGCAGCCACAAAGAAAACAAACAAACAAAAACTCGCCCAAGCCTTCCGCGGGAAACCGAAACAGTCACAATGAGGAAAGCTCGCACGATGCACGCCCCCATCCCTCCTACGCGGCACCCATTGACATTAGCGTGTCAACAGACGGGAACGACATTTCCCGCAATAGTTGATCCGCGTGTTGCATGTATTTCATAGACTGCAGAAAAACCATCTCGAACGCCAGCTGGCGCCTGGTAAGCTCAAGCATCAGCTTTTCCGTCTCAGTGTACGGCAGTGCCTTATCACAGCCCGCCGCCTCTTCACACCGCGTTGTCAACTCCCACAGGAGCGACCGAACAAAAGTGGCCTTTTCCGTTTTTGTGGAAAGCGTTCGTCTAAGAACGGATTTCCATGCAATGTTTCTCGCAGCCGGTGATGCCTCCCAAGCCGCATCGCTACATCGCCAGTTCACAAGCGACTGCATCCGGAGCGCGTCAAACACGCTCTCCAAATTCGACCTCCCCCAACATTTGTGGGCAATCTGCGTGATGGCACCGGGGCCTAGTGCCGGGAACCACTCCACAATAAGCCGCGACACGGCGCCCTTAAACAATCGCTCTCCGCTGTGTGCAAGCTCGGGGGCAACGGCGCCATGAAATGCCGTCAATATCGGCCTCCCCCCGCGAGATTCGCCGTCGCTAAGGTCGATAAGCATCGACTCCAAGGAGGCACGTCGCAGAGCGTCTTGCTCTGTGTGAACGTGCCCACCAACTACAGTCTGTACAAGTCTCGGAAAGGACCGCGCCGCACCAGTAAAAACAGCATGCGGGGAAAAGGAGGGCCTAAAATGCTCCCCATATTCACCGCGTGGAAACGCGGCTGCAAGAAACAGGAAGAGTTGATGGTTGTGGTGCTCACGGTCAGAGAGGTGACCAGCCGCCGAGACTCCCAACGGCTCACGGCACAAGTGACACCATGAGCCGCCAGGATCCAGAAAGAGGTGCTTGTTTGGCGCATCAAAGATGCGGTTTTGGATCCAGCAGGGGCTACCGTCCTGTAAGAAGGGACTGTGACACGCCAGGCTGCTGCCACGCGGCCCCACACGCAAATTGTTCAGTACATTCCGCGATGCATGAGTGAAGCGCGGGGGAACTACGTTGGCACCAGAGCTGCGCCGCGCCAACTCGCTCAGAAATGTCCTCGCTATTCTAGTGGAGCGCGGCTGCATCGATGCGCCCCAGTAACACCGCTAAAAGTTGCGGAAAGCCCACACAACATAAGCAAAGAATTAAAGCACACAGGAAACAAAGAAAAAAAAAAGAACACAAATTCCGCGGCACACAACGCATCCATTACACAACACGGGCAAAGGCAAATAAAAACTACAAATACGGTCCCTTCTTGCTTACGTATTGGGCAAAATAGAAATATATAAAGAAAGAGCGGGTGAGAATGAAGGGTATGCTTTGATGCCTTGGCCAAAATAGGGTCTACCCAGTCACAAACAGAAATAAGCCGCCCCAAGTTATGAAAGTCATGATAAACAGGGTAACTAAATGCAAGCTCCACAGGAAAGAGCATAGAGGGAGGAAAAAAAAAACGCCAAAAAATTGATCCGCACGCAAGCAAGGCAGCCAACGCGGGCAAATAGAAAGGAAAATTTAAATAAAAATGTTACTAGCAGTATTCTATTCTATTAAGCAACTACCAGAAGGAAACCCAACATTCCCTTCTCGTGCTAAAGATGCTAAGCCCTCAGAACCTCCCCCCCCCCACCTCTCCCCTTTACTAC
>NW_021705025.1:0-5346 GCF_003719485.1 Trypanosoma conorhini | reverse complement strand
TATATATATGCATATGTGTATGTATGCATCCATATATATATATGCATATGTGTATATACGCCTGGGGCAGCGTCTTGCGTTGGCTGTGGGCCGTCATGGCGAGTGGCATGCGGGCTGCTCAGCTGCCACCAAACCTCGCCCTCTGCCGCGGTTCTTGTCGGCACTGGATTGTCGCCGCCGGGGCCAACAGCGAGAGCTACCAGTGCTTCTGCCGCGCCCAGGGACAGGCAAGCGGGCGTCACGGCTCCACTGCCTCGACGCCTCCTCCCTCACACGCCGCGGCGAGGTTCCGCCCCGATCACCTGCTCCCCGGGGACTGGAGCGCGCTGCTGCGGCACTGCCGCCGCCTGACCTCGCCGCACGGTAGCTTCAGTTACTCCTCCCCAGGAGACGCGGCCGCCGCCGAAGCGGCCGAAGCGGACTCGACTGCGGAGGTAGTGAATTTGGCGTTTATGCACATTGTGGAGCGAACCGCGGGCGACTTTGTCCCAAACAACATGATCTACCACGAGCTGCAGCGGAGATACGTGGTGTTGCCGGCTGCCGCCGCAGGCGCTGACACGGGTGCGGTGGATTTTGCCTCTTGGCTGCGCCGCCTGCAGCAGCAAGTGGGGACGGAGGAGGCAAACGTGGAGGAGGAGGGCGCTGGAGACGCAGGGGCGGGGGATCCGCTGGCGGGCACGGCCCTTGCTGTGGAAAAGACGGCACAAAATACGCGGCTATTTCCAGCCGATGCCACTTCTGCCGAACTTGCTTTTGAGCGCCAGCGTAGGGATGCGGACAGGGGCATCTTCACCTTTTTTCCGCACTCCGTCGTGGTCTCGGACTGCATCCCGTTCCGCTCGCGGTACTTCGTCGTCATGGTGAACCACAAGCCCATAGTGCGCCACCACCTGATGGTGGTCCCCGTCCGCTGCGTCGCGACGATCCACGCGCTGACGCGGGAGGAGGTGGAGGACTGGGGCCGCGTCATGCACCTCACACTGCGGGTGTTGAAGCGCGTGGCAGCCGTGCACAGCGACGCCTCTGCGTCTCACGCGGGCGACGTGGAGGGCGGCTTCAGCATCGCCATTCAGCAGGGGAGGCTCGCGGGGCAGACGGTGGCGCACCTGCACACGCACGTCATACCCTTCGACCCGCGTGGGAAGCTTGCGGGGGAGCCGGAGGAGGAGGAGGTGCAGCAGCGGCAACCGTGCCGTACGGGGGCGCAGATGCGTGAGGAGGCAGAAACGCTCATGTCTCACTTTGAGCTTCTGGCGGGTTGAGGGGTCGGCTGCCGGACGCACGCCGAGTGACGGAGGCAATAACGAAAGCAAGGAACAAAAAAAAACGACGAAAGGAATAAAAGCAAACAAAAAGGAAAAACACAGAGAGGAATTTCATATATATGTATGACGACAGAGGGAGAAGGCGAGCGGTAGAGAGGGAGATATGTATGAGGCGTGTGCTCTTGCCTCCGTGGGAGGTGAGCTAGAAATGGTTACGGCGGCATCTTTACTTTTTTTTTTCCTTTGCGGGGGCTTGAATTCGTTGCTGTTAACGGCACTTCGTGTGTGTGCGTTTGCCGGCACCTCACCCTAGCCCTTTTCTGTTTGTTTGTTTTTATCATCCACTTTGCTGAGGGCCTGCTGCTGAAGCACATACGTACTCCTCTCCTATAAGTAGACTCATACATACACATATACATAGAACCCACTAGAGTGATAGAGAGAGAGGGGGTGGGTCGGCGATGCACGCGATGAAGGTTGTGGAAATGAAGGCGAAGTTTCGGCGAGAGCATCTGCAACAGCTGCGGGCGCTGGCGAAAAGAGACCCCGCAGCTATGCGGAAGCATTCTAAAAATCTGTGCCAACAATTGCACGAACGCATCCAAGCACTGCGGCTCTCGCGACCGGGAACCCCCTCGCTGCTTCTCTGCGGATACCTGCCTCTCTCCTACGAGGTGGATTTAACAGCCCTGTTCCGCCTCTTTTGGGGGGAGCCTCAGCGCGAGGGCCTGCCGCGCGTCAAGACATTTGTCCCAATGGTGCTTTCACCGTCGGGGGTTCCCAATGGCGCCGCTGCCGCTTCTATTCCTCCTTGGCAGCGGCCGCGACATACCGCTGGGACGCGCTTTGCGAGTGCCATGTTGTTTCTGGAAGTCTTTGATGAGGCGGACTTGGATATTTCCTTCGAGCGACGTGGTCGGTACCATTTGAAGGAGCCAAAGGAAGAGGTTATGGAGGCGCTTTTCAACACCGACACGGGCGCCAGCGGCGGCAATGGTGGTCGCCGGCGTCACTTCATCGCTTGTGACAAGTACGAGGTGTTGTTTCCACAGTGTGCGAGGCCGGCAAGCTTGATAGACTTGAAGCAGCCGTCACGCAGCTTGGAACACGCTGCCTGGACTCTGGTGTTAACGCCTGGCGTTGCATTTGACCACTTCGGCAACCGAATGGGCAAAGGTGGAGGATACTACGACCGATTCCTCCGTTATAGCCGGGAGGTGGCGGAGGGTGCGGTGGTGTCGTGGGGCGTCGGCGTGGAGCAGCAGCTTCTGTCGGGGGGGGCAGAGGTGCCTGTCCGCACGCAGGAGCTGTCAGCGGGCGGGGCTTGGGATTCCCCCGTCGACGGCGTGGTGACACCAGCCGGACATGTACCATGCGCACTGTCCGGCGTAATGCGGGTGTAGTACGAGTCCTGATACGAGCGACATTTTGTGTGCTGGGCCGGGCGGCGCGTGACGCCTTTTTGGTATTATTATTATTATTTTTTTACTTTTCATTTTTTTTTTGCTGTTATTGCCGTTTTTTGCGTTTCGCTTGGGCGCTTCAGCGAAGTTCCTTTTTTCCTGCACCCCTTTAATCTGCTGCTCCTGTTTTGACTTGCCTTTTTTTCTTTCTTTCTCTTCTTCTGTGGCTCCTCCCACACTGCCGCCGCTACCGTGCCGCGCTTCAGCCTAGAGTGGCCACGCGGGATTGCTTTAGCGTCTTGCTGCGTCTCACTCGACACGCCCCGCCCGGCATGCCGGTGAGTCCGCAGTACCGCCTCTTTCAGCAGCGGCACTACCTGGACTACAGCGAGAGGGATGCGGGGGCGTCGCACCTGTGGCACGCCCACCGCCTGGCGGAGGCGCGGCTGCGGCCCGGCAAAGGCATCACCGACGCGCCCGAGGTGGACTTTCGCCACCCGGAGTTGATGGACCGGGAACAGTCGAAGGCGTGCGCGGTGATGACGCGGCTGCAGCGCCGTGTCGTGGACGAGGAGCAGCGGGTCGTGCGGGGCAACAAAAACCTGCTCGGGCGCCTTCTCGACGTGAACGACGCCGAGTACCGGGAGCGGCGGGGGATGAACAACCGCCCAACGGAGGATGAGCTGCGGCGGTGGTACCGCGTGGAGGAGCAGGCGCAGGTGCGGCGGCGGGATCGTGCGAGGCAGGAGGTGGCCAAGCGGCGGCAGAACCTCATCGTCATGCAGCACCTGATCGAGGCGAGGCCATCGGTGGCGACGGCGAAGCAGCTGGACCAGTGGCACGAGCAGGAGCACAAGAACCGCGTGCGACAGCTGAGGCGCTTCAGGCGCGCGGAGCCTTTCGCAGGGGCCAACCTGCTCCGCACCGGGTGCGGTGTGAGGCTGGCGGAGCGGAGGACCGACTGCGTGGAGGCTCGCACCGCCGCACTGAAGCCGCTGCTCTGGCGGGAGCACAAGGTGCCGACGCTCATGGACACGCTGAACTCAGGCACGCTGCTCCCGTCACTAGAGGAGGCGTCGAAAAACTACGCGCAGGGTAACCTCACGCTGAACGCCGCGGACGACTTCGCCTGGGCCTGGACCCAGCCGCTGCGGCGGCGGGAGAAGAAGCCCGCTTGGAAGAACATCACCGCGCTGGACGCCAAGCTGATGAACTACGCGAGCGATGTGGCGCTGGCGCGGGGCGGGGACCTTCCGATCGTGCGCCGCGAGGAGGAAAACGGCGTCACGCGTCTCTGGCGGGAGGGGCTGGAGCGGAGCCACCGGGCGAGGACGGCGGGCCGGCCAGACGCCACCGCCGCAGAGGGGGGCGCAGGCGCCGCGGCGCCCGGGGAGGGGTTCAAAAGCGCCGTCGGGTGGGACGCGGACCGCTGGAGGTCGCGGACCAGCGTTTTCACTTGGCTGCGGTCGCGCAGCTCAAGGTCGTCGCAGCGGCGCTCCACGACGCCGCCCATCGAAGGATGGGCTGCTTTCTCTAGCCTAGGCGACGCGCGGGAGCAGCCGCCTGCCAGAGCCCCTTCGGCAAGCATAAGACTGAAAGAGCATGAAGTGTCTTTTTCAGGGTCTCCTAACAGGGAAGCAAACCCATTTTCCTTTGCTTTTGCCAAGCTCGATGGGGGCGATGATGTGAGTTCTGAGCAGGCTTACAAGGCGCTTGCCAAGCTCGGTGGGGGCGATGATGTGAGTTCTGAGCAGGCTCACGAGGCGCCTGCCAAGCTCGATGGAGGCGATGATGTGAGTTCTGAGCAGGCTCACAAGGCGCCTGCCAAGCTCGGTGGGGGCGATGATGTGAGTTCTGAGCAGGCTTACAAGGCGCCTGTCAAGCTCGGTGGGGGCGATGATGTGAGTTCTGAGCAGGCTTACAAGGCGCCTGTCAAGCTCGATGGGGACGATGCTGCGAATTCTGAGCAGGCTTACAAGGCGACTGCCGCTGCGGACCAGGGCTTGGAGAAGGCTCTGCGTGGCCGCCGCTCCTTGGCAGAGTGGGCGGCAGAGTTGCGGTGCTCACAAACGCCTTTTGTGCCGTACTAGGGAGCACCATTGCCAATATCAAATTGTGGCGAGCTCGGGGCGCGGGGACTAGTATCTTGTGTAAAAGTTAAACCTTCTTTGCGATGTACGATGTAGATAAGTGTGGGTCATGACGTTTCTTGGTACTCTGTTGCGTTTTTGCCGGAAGCCTGTGGGAAGGAGACGAAGAACAAAGGATTGTTTCTTTGTTTTTTTTTTTTCACTTCTCTAATTCAAATGCTTTCGCGTCTGCAGTTTCACAGGTTTCGCTTCGGGGTGGGCTCCTCCTGGCCGGCTTCGGGCGCGGCGGCGCGTGGTGGTTGGTGTCTTTTCTTTTTTTTTATGCCGCCGCACCTCGCCAGCGGGTGCCCGCTCGGCTGCGGGGAGTGACGCGCCGTGCGGGGGGAGGGGGTTCGGGACCGGGGCGCCGCCCAGTCATACTTCACACACGCTGGGCGGGACGTTCGACATTCATGTATGCAAGTCCGTCGGTTTTGGGTTCAGGCCGCAGCGACCGCCGCTGCGTGGGCCCGCTTCTGTGGACCGGTTTTCCGCGCGGCCGCCCTTCAATGATTATTTTCCCCACCTCTTTTCTCTTCACTTGGT
>NW_021705024.1:0-5350 GCF_003719485.1 Trypanosoma conorhini | reverse complement strand
ACATGGTATATATATTGCGGGGCACGTGAATGCTCCTTTCGTAGCCGGGGGTGCTGGCAGTTGCGCTTGGTGACCTCTGCTGCCTCCTTCCGTGCCTGTGAAAGAAAATAATAGGCAGAAGGAGAAAGTGAGGGAAGGGAGTGTGCCGTGGCCCATTCTCACTCTCTCTCTTTTTTTTTTTTTCCTTGCGGGTGCAGGGCGCTGCTTGTGTGTGGGGGTGTCTTGCCTTCCAGTGCGGCGCCGTCAGCTGCAGCGACGCGGGAGAGAGTGAAGGGCCCCTCTTCTGTGCTGCTGCGGCCTTCGCTGGATGCGCCCCGTGCGGCCGCGTTGCGTGGCAAAATGTCCCCTCGCGGAGTCCGCGTGCTGGGCGCCCTGCGTGTTTGCGTCGTGGGGGGCACTGCGGTGGCCCTTTTTTTCACAGCGAGTGGGTGATTCCTGCGCGTAGCTGCATACACACACGCACACAGAGAGAGACGGAGATGTGTGTGGGGACGCGAATGGCGTGTGCAATGCGAAGAGAAGAGCAGCGTCGCAGTTTTCGTGTGCACTGCACTGTGCACACACTTACGCCCCCCTTTTCTTCGGGGAGGGGCGATCGTCTTTGTGGGGGAGTGGCGGGGCCGCGCGATGCGGTGGCGGGGGTTCTCATTTGGCTGTGCCGTCATGGGGGGAGGTGGGCGGAGTGGCGAGGCTGCTGTGCAGTGCGGCTGCCCTGCCCCTGGCGGTGTGCGGTGAGTGCGTGTGTGTGTGTCCCGCACCGTGTGGGCTGCGGTGGCTCTCTCTCTCTCTCTCTCAGGCTGAATGTGGCTGCGTGGGGGTCGTGTGTCTGTGCGACTATTTATTTTTGTCTCTCTCTCATCATTCTCCTTTTGGCTGGTGGTTGGTGTTCGGCTGCAGCTCAAGACAACAGCGACTAAGAAAGGAAGCAAAATTAAGGAAACAATGTCTGAGAGGCGCGAAGAGGAAACTCACGCTGCCGCGGAGAGTTCCGCCGATGCAGTACCGCGCGGACAATGGTGGGCGAGTTACTGGCCTACCAGCGACTCGAATGAACCTCCTGCGCAGCGCCGAAGGTTGGAGGAAGCACCTGCGCGGCCACAGTGGACCCTTGAGAGTATGGTTGAAGACATACTTATGGAGGGAAATTTTGCCTTCAACTTGACGCTGAATGATTTCCTTCGTGGTAAATTCAGCGGCAGAGGAATTGTGGAGTCCAATGAGGGCGTCCTTATGGAAGAGTTTGCTGCGGACCCCATGAGATTTATCCACGACGCTGAATTATTGGGCACAATAAAGGCATCGGAGCCCTACAACTGGGTTAGGCGCGTGATGGAACGTAAGAAAAATAACGAACGGATTATCATGCGCGACGTGGCCGATCTTCATCGCAAGGGCGTGCTCACTCTCAAGCAGTGGGGGGAATTGGGAGCGGAGGGCATGGATGGCACCGAGAGGACGCGAAAACTTGACAAAGCGCTACATGACTTGCGGCTACGGACAATACTGCTTCAAACGCCGACGCCGGAGGGGTTGTACGAGTCTGTGTACAACGCGACGTGGAGTCATGTTGTTGAGGCTTCTGACGGTGAATGGATGGGAATGGTGGTGAAAGAGGGCAAACCACCATTTTCTTGGAAGTACAAAGAGGCTGGTGGAGTTCTCGAAAACTATAACGAAAAGGATCAATTCCATCCACCACGTCCCAGGCTGATGATACTCACCTCGGACAGGGGATGGCCGTACTCGTGGCGTATGATGGAAGCTATTAACAACTGCTACATCACCTCTGAGGTGGAGCGGGTGTGGCGGATCGTCCAGGGCGACCTAAACGGGGCTTTCGTCACTGACGATATAAACTTGATTGACGTGAGGCTGCGCCTTCTGCTTGGGACGCCCGGCATCGGGAAGTCGATGAACGCTGGCTCCTACCTTCTCCACCAGCTGCTTCACTACGATGATAAGAAACTCCAAGTGGTTGTCTACTGCTTTGGAGGAGAGTTGGCGTACGTGTTTGACAAAACCAAAAAAACGGTGGCGGAATGCTTTGGTGAGGACAATATTATAACGGTTGTAAACGAGTTGCCTCGGCGTTGCATGAACGGGTATGTTATCTACGATGTCGATGAAACAGGTCATGGACCATCGGATGATCTTCCACCCTCTACATCATGGGGCATGATTGTGTTGTCATGCCCACACGAAAATCAGTTTGAGGCTTGGAGGCGCGTAATGCGTCCCAGACTGATTATAATGAATTGCCCCGACGAGAGCGACGTGAAGGCGATGTGTGCTTGGGAGACGCGTGATCGCCCTGCACAGGAGCAGGCAGACTACTGGAAGGTGGTTGAAAAACGCATTTATTGTGTCGGACCGATTTTACTTTGCGTCCTCACCGAGGCTGAATATGTGGAGCGCTTTAACTCGACTGAGGATGCCGTGAACTCGATGACCTCGTCGGATGTTGAGCATTGCTCTATTATGGGAACTGGAAAACTGTGGCATGGCGAGAGTGTATCTCACCAGCTTATCAGACTTGTCCGAATAAAGGGGGACATCGGCTGTGAAGAATTTCTCAACGCACCGGTCTGCGAGAAACTTTGGCATCAAGCATTTGAGAAGTTGTCGACGATAATGGAGGAGGAAGAGTTACTGTTGCTTGCGTGGAGGTTGATGGATTCTCCTTTGTCAGGCGCTCTGGAAAAGTGTACAGCGCCCGTATTCATACTGTCGACCTTTGTAGATGCGATACAGTACAAACTCGAGGAACTGCAGCCACCAGCATGGCGTCCGCGGCGGCCATGTGCGCTGAGAGTGTGGCCGTCTGACCACCCCAAAAAATCCGTCCTACTACCGCCACTAGAATACAAACTGAGGAAGGTTGATGTAGAGCACGGGGTGCTGTACGTACCGGCTGTCAAAAGCTTTCCGTTGATGGACGCCTTTTTTTTTCTCAAATCATCACAGAAGACGATGGTTGGGCTGCAGGTGGCAACCTCAAAAAGACGTCACATTACAACCAGCACGGTGAGACAGTTCAATGCTTATATGGCGGAGTATTTTAATGTGGAGGACACTTTTGCCCTGGACTTTTTGTGGGAGATTATTTACGTGCAACGTGCAGGCAGCGTGCCAACGCCCACGTGGCAGAGATGTGGTATCGTCCAGCAACTGAATGGAGGGCAAGGCAAAGCGGAAGAAAAAATTGCGGCATTTTGGAATCGGAACGTGCATCAGTACCAATTGGAGATATGATATCCGATGCAGAAGGTGGAAGTGTCGTGCGTGGTGGGTGAGGCGGTTTCTTGTTTCCCCCTCAGCCCCACAGTGGCGTCTTACTTCCACGGGCCCCGCGGTGCGGCTGGAGAGCTGGCGGTTGCTCTTGAGGCGGCAGCGGCTGTGTCACTGCAGGGGTTTGTGTGTTTTTGTAGCCGCATGGTGGAAGCAGCTGCTGCGCGTGTCTTCGTGCTGCTGCTTCCAGGTATCGCTTGTGACAGACGGTGTTGGTGGGTGCCACTGGGCTGCTTCATTTTTGTTTTGTTTTGTTTTATCTTTATCTTTACGCTGCGCCGCACTCCTGTTGCAGAGTGCTGAGGGAAGTGGGGACGGCGTTGGGTGGTTTGTGGTGGGGGCCTGCGACGGGAATTTTGGCGGGCACGCGCGTTGCGTGTCGCCGCCGGCGGGGTTTTAAAAAAAGGGGCGGGACCGGGCGGGGGAAGGCGGCGCGTGACTTGTATTTGTGTGTTTTTTGTTTTTGTTTTTGACTTCTGCGGGGCGGCGCCCCAATCTGCGGGCTCTCACCGCGCGTGTGTTTCTTGGGGCTGCGCAGAGCAATTGTCACCGCCTTCTTTTGCGACTGCCGTCTCTTGCGGAGGGAGGCGGCGCTGCGGCCGGCACTTGTGCCTCCCGCCCCGTAAAAGAAAAAAAAATGTAACAATTCTTCCGCTGCATGTGCGGAGCCCATCGCCCTCCTGAGGAGATTGCGGCGGTGGCAACGTTCCCTCTTTCCCTTCGTGCGGGAACAGCGGAAGTTGGATCCGAGCTCTCTTGTCGGTTTCGTTTCCTCCTCCCCCGATGAGTGGTGCAGGAGGGGAAGTTGCGATGCGCTTCAGTGAAGGCGCACGCCCCCGCGGGCGAGTGCGAGGGTGAAGCCGAAACAAAAGAGTACAAAACTAGAAAAAGAAGTAAAACAATAAAATGAAAGGCGCTCCCTCCACCGCCGGTCGAGCGACGCCATCCACACACGTGTTGTCGCCGCGGACGGGGAACGGTTCAGGGCTTGGGAGACCGAACAGACCACAGACGGAGCCGGGCCGGTTGTTTACTACAATGGAGCTCGGGTGCCTACAATTCCTCCAGGCCGAGTTTGGCTTTTCTGTGCCGCACAGGGGAGCAAGTGCTCCGGCGTCTCCCCACACACAAGCTGTTTCTGAACCACGGCGTAGTTTTTTCGCGTGCCTCTTGCCCCGCCATTGCCGCGGAATCTGCCAACGTGGGCGCCTGGGGTGTGCGCTCGGTGGCGATGGGTTGAGGGGCGGCGCGGGCACTCTGCGCACGCTTCGCGCCGAGGAATCCTTGGCATTAGTCCCGCCGCGCCCTCTTCACGGTCATCGCATGGTCGTTCTTTGTGGGGGCGCTGCCTTTGGACACGGCCAAACAGCCCCTGGGCGTGACTCGCGCCGCGCGCCGTGGACAGATGCTTCCGGAGTGCGTCGCGGGAATCGCAAGAATTCTCGCCAGCGCGTGCAGGGGGAAGGTGTTCATCCGCTTCTTCTTTTTTCTATCCTTCTTCGTCCGCGTGGGGCGGATTTCTTTTTTCCCCAGCGGGGCAAACAAGGCCGCTGGGCGAACGCCCCGCATATGCCGGGGGAACTGCCGCGACGCACGCCGCGTGCCCCCGCGCTCTCTCACGGCCATTCCGCCCTCCCTCCGCTGGACCCCGTCCTTTCGCCGGGCCGGGATTCGGTTGGGCGCCCGGCTTGCTGATGCGGCGACTGCCGGCTGCACGCCGCCCGAGAGCAGAGGGGCCGCTTCCGTACGCTGCGCCGCCCTCACGTGACGAACGGCCCACCCGATGTGTTTGACCCGCAAACAGTAGAAGCATTTGAGGCGCTTTGGGTGTTCGTTCGCACCGCAAGTGGGGAGTATTCCACTAGTTTACTACAGAATCCACGGCGCGAGAGATGTCGCCGCACTTCGGCGCGCGCGGCTGTTGGGCGGGAAATCAAGTACAATTGCCCGGGCCTCCTGTACACGGCACCGCCCAAAAAAGAAAAAGAAAAAAAAAACAGACTGCCGCCACCGAAGTCCAATGACAAGTCGAAGGAACTAATTGCTGGCTCTTGGCTGCTCT
>NW_021705013.1:4423-5469 GCF_003719485.1 Trypanosoma conorhini | reverse complement strand
AAGGTGCATGAAGTCGATTTTGGAAAGGCCCTCCAGCATGCTGCCGGCTGGCGATTGCAGGACTGCTGCACGTGCCGCTGTGGCCTTGTCTGCCGCCACATCCAGAGCGTGCACGAGTACCTGTTTGTTGGCAGGCGCAGCATGGACGTCTACCCCTTTTTGGACGAGCTCGCGCTTCTTCGTCGGGAGGCGGAGCTCGATCTTGAGGAGGCACCAAACCGCAAGGACGCTCATGAGCGCCTCGTTAAAGTGTCCCGCGCGATGGATGCCGCGCAGGCGTTTTCGCTTGCATTTGCAGCCGCAACAAGCGATCAGCGCAAGCCGAATTTTATGCTTGCACTGGCAGAGACGCCAAACGAAACAGCGAGCCCGGCACACGCTTCGCCCCACAAGTCCGCCAAAGCCTCTGGAGGGCTCTTTGGATGTGTGCGGAAGTTGTTTACGTCGTATTCTGTGCCCAGCGCAAAGGACACCCGCCCCACAAAGGCCAGATGCTGCTTCTGCTGTAATAGAGTTCCAGGTGGGAGTAAAACGTGCAGCTTGTGAAGCGCTACTGCGTGCGCATTCTTTATTCCTATTTTTTTTTGCCCCACAAAATATGGGTGATGCGCTGCTGCGCTTGCACGGGGTGACACCTTTGGTAAATAAGCCTCATTCCCCACGATCGTCCATCGTATTATTTCTGTAATGCTCCATTCTCCTTGCTCTTCGTTGATCGGGCATTCGGGCATAGCGGAGCATACGGCGTCGCCGCGCGTAGGTGAAGTCTGGCACCCGGACCGGTCTCCACTGCGTGCTTGGCCTGCCTTCTCAGCGAAGGCCCTTGCGGCCACTTCTCTCTTTCTCACTCTCGTCAGCCACTCTTCCTTGGTTTCTTCGTATCAGTCTGCTGTCCGTTGTGGTCTCCTCTGAGACTTGGGAGAGGAAAGGAGAGAGGCCTCGTGATGGGGTTAACTCCGAGAAGGGGCATCAATGTTTCCCAGTTACGGGCGTTTTTGGTCGCGCTGCGCCCTGCCTTTTCACGCGGTGTGACTGTTCCGCGCAGC
>NW_021705013.1:3013-4326 GCF_003719485.1 Trypanosoma conorhini | reverse complement strand
GGCACCCGGACCGGTCTCCACTGCGTGCTTGGCCTGCCTTCTCAGCGAAGGCCCTTGCGGCCACTTCTCTCTTTCTCACTCTCGTCAGCCACTCTTCCTTGGTTTCTTCGTATCAGTCTGCTGTCCGTTGTGGTCTCCTCTGAGACTTGGGAGAGGAAAGGAGAGAGGCCTCGTGATGGGGTTAACTCCGAGAAGGGGCATCAATGTTTCCCAGTTACGGGCGTTTTTTTGGTCGCGCTGCGCCCTGCCTTTTCACGCGGTGTGACTGTTCCGCGCAGCGGGGGACTTTGGTTGCTGCGTCCACAGCCGCGAGCTGCGACTGTCTTCTGTCCGTGTCTGTCTGTGTGCGTGCCTGCGGGAGTGGAAGTGTCTGCTGCAATGCTGCCGCCACTCCCCCAATTGCTGTGACTCTCTCTCCCCCATCCCCTGCAGCGCTCGATTCTCTTGTAGGCGACCTAGCCGCCTCTTCCCGCGCCACTCCACATGGCCACAATGCACTCCCGTGCACCTCTCGCCGCACTGCCCCATGTATTGCGCAAGCACTACCGTCAGGTGTTGCTCTGCGCCCTTGTTGCTGTGTTGTTGGTGCTGCTGGCTCTTGTTCCAGCGAACACCGGCACACCTGTGCAGCAGTTCCTTTTCAGCCCGACGCAGGGCGGTGCGTGGGTGCGCTCCCCAACGGCGGCCCCAAGGATTGTCTTTGTTGTTGCTCAGACAGGCTACTCCCCCGGCTGGTGCAGGATGATGCTGAGCGCCATTCTCTCCCGCGTGTCGGTCGTATCGATTGGCTTTGGTGGAAATTACAGACACACGGTCCGTATATCGTGGCTGCTGAACTACATGGAGGAGGCGGGCCTGCGGGACGAGGACGTGGTGGTGATGTTCGACGGCGCTGACACCTTTCTTACCGGACCTCTTGCGGCAAAGCGGGCGGTGGAGGGCTTCTTGGCGGCGACGGCGCCCAGCGCAGACGCCTTCAACGCCACGGCGGTGCATCGAGGCGAGGCAAGTGCCCCCATGCTGTTTGAGAGCGACCCTGCATGTTGGGCACCGCAGATAGAACTCGTGGTTCCTTCGGAGCATCCAGGTCACTTTGAGCGGTGCTTTTGGTTTTACGAACGCCTATGGATGGCCGCGAGCTCTTCTGCAGACCAGCGCTTGGTGCGGTCGCCGCCTTCGGAATATCGGCATCTCGCTGCTGGCGGAATGGTGGGGCGTGTGTGGGCGATTCGAGAGGCGTCCAAGGCCTACGCGAAACTTTTGGCGAAGAGTGATAAGTGGTGGTGCGACCAGAGCATCTGGGCGCTGTTGTT
>NW_021705013.1:0-2988 GCF_003719485.1 Trypanosoma conorhini | reverse complement strand
GGCAAAGCGGGCGGTGGAGGGCTTCTTGGCGGCGACGGCGCCCAGCGCAGACGCCTTCAACGCCACGGCGGTGCATCGAGGCGAGGCAAGTGCCCCCATGCTGTTTGAGAGCGACCCTGCATGTTGGGCACCGCAGATAGAACTCGTGGTTCCTTCGGAGCATCCAGGTCACTTTGAGCGGTGCTTTTGGTTTTACGAACGCCTATGGATGGCCGCGAGCTCTTCTGCAGACCAGCGCTTGGTGCGGTCGCCGCCTTCGGAATATCGGCATCTCGCTGCTGGCGGAATGGTGGGGCGTGTGTGGGCGATTCGAGAGGCGTCCAAGGCCTACGCGAAACTTTTGGCGAAGAGTGATAAGTGGTGGTGCGACCAGAGCATCTGGGCGCTGTTGTTTGTGTGGGGCGTGACTCAGGACCCGACTGTGGATGCCGCCCTTCGCACGCGGTACGGCCTTCTGAGCCTTGACTACAACAACTCTTTCTTTCTCACGCCGCGTAAAGGGCTTTTTGGGTCTCCGGCGATCATTCATTTTCCCGCACCCATTAGTTGGTGGCGCAACGAATTGCCTGGACTGCTGAACTACACACAATGGTTTCATCCGCTACAAAGTTCTCCCACCTTTGCTCAGGAGACGAGGGAGTTACTGCAGAACACATCTGTGAAAGTGTACGGAGCTAATCGGCGGGCAAACATAACCCGCTTCCCTGACCTCTGCTCGTTGAAGGACGTTCTCGACCCCCAATGGCTCTCCCAGCCTCAGGAGAAGGCACCTAAGGAGTAGGCGTCGTTTCTTTTGTGGCAGGCACGTGAGGTGTGTGTGTGTGTGCGACGTATAGTTTGTTTGTTTCTTTTTTTTTGCTTTAGAGGCAAATGGGAATGCAGGTGGGACCGAAAGAGGCCAAATAATTACAAGGGATGTTTTTTTTTGCGTTTCCCCGTTTTTTTAAAAGGCTGCTGCGTGCTATTTCTCTTTAACAGTACCTCGCTGGACTTTGCAGCGTAGGTCCTTTTTCTTGTAACTCTCCCACCCTGGCTCCCTACGACTACTGCCACTAATGTTCCCCAATAAAACGGGGCCTGGTGGTTGCCTCTCCCCAACCTTCCCCCGCAGAACGCCTCGTCATGGGCTCAGAACGGGCCGGGTTATCATGACATGTGTGGCTTTGCATAATTTTGTTTCTCTGCGGGGTTACGAGCGTTGGAGAACTCTCGTGTACTTGGAATCTTGGGAGCATTGAGCCAAACTATTATCTTTTTCTGCGGTAACTGCCCTCTACAGGGCAAGAGGGCAAGGCGTCAAGCGTGAGCATGTGTGTTTTTTTTTTGCTTGCTGTTTGTTTCAACTTACTTCCCATGTTTTATCTCCGCTTGGGCTGCGGTGTTATCTCGACTCTCACTAGTTTCCCGCTTCCTCCCTTCCGCCATGCATCGCCGCCGTGTGTTCGCTTGTGTGTATTCGCACATTTTTTACTTTTGTCCTTTTGCTGCCTGGCCTTAGGCACAAAAAACTACACGACACAAAATTATCTCTCGCCAAGTATCTGGATGGTCCTTTCGTAGTCGGTGCTGACAGTTGCATCTGGTGGCTGCTGCTGCTGCGTCATTCCGTGGCTGTGAGGAGAAGAGGCGCATCGAGAGGGGGAGAGTGCACTGTGGCTCTCCATTCCCTCCTTGCGGCAATTCTACTTGCTTCTGTGCGTCTTTTTTCTTCTTTTTATTTGCCTTGACTTTCCCTGCACTGCGAATAGGGCTAAGGCGAAAATAAGAGCACAACCAGCAACAACAGCAACCAAGCACGCCACCACTGAGGTGCGCCTCCGTGGACGACTTCATCACCGCCAGCGTGAAGCGGCGCGATGCGCACCAGCCCGAGTTCCTGCAGGCGGTCCGCGAGGTCATGACGTCGCTCTGGCCCTTCCTGAAGCGGCATCCGGAGTACTGCGAGGACGCGCTGCTGGAGCGCCTGGTGGAGCCCGAGCGTGTCGTCCAGTTCCGCGTCTCGTGGGTGGACGACAAGGGCGAGGTGCGGGTGAACCGGGCGTGACGCGTGCAGTTCAACCCCTGCATCGGCCCCTACAAGGGCGGCATGCGGTTCCACCTCTCCGTGAACCTGTCGATGCTCAAGTTCCTGGGCTTCGAGCAGAGCTTCAAAAACGCCCTGACGACGCTCCCCATGGGCGGCGGCAAGGGCGGCTCGGGCTTCGACCCCAAGGGGAAGAGCGAGCGTGAGGTGATGCGGTTTTGCCAGGCCCTGGCGACGGAGCTGTTCCGCCGCATTGGCGCCGACACGGACGTTCCCTCCGGCGACATCGGCGTCGGCGGCCGCGAGGTGGGCTACATGGCGGGCATGACGCAGAAGCTGACGAACTGCAAGGCCTGCACCTTCACGGGGAAGGGCGTTGCGTTCCAAGGGAGCCTGATGCGTCCCGAGGCCACGGGCTACGGCGTTGTCTACTTCCTGGAGGCCGTCCTGAAGCGGCACCAGCAGGAGCTGCAGGGGAAGACGGTGCTCGTGTCGGAGGCCGGCAATGTGGCGCAGTACGCCATCGCGAAGTGCCTCCAGCTGGGGGCGAAGGTGATCAGCGTCTCGGACTCGCGCGGTTGCGCGCACGACGCGGCGGGCTTCACCCCGGAGAAGCTGAGGACCCTGATGGACATCAAGGGCGCGAGGCACGGCACCGTGGAGGAGTACGCGAAACAGGTGGGCGCAGAGTACCACGCGGGGAAGCGACCGTGGCACCTGAAGGCGGATATTGCGCTGCCGTGCGCGACGCAGAACGAGCTGGAGCTTGAGGACGCAAAGAACCTGATCCGGAACGGCGTCCTCGCCGTGGTGGAGGGCGCAAACATGCCGACGACGATGGAGGCGACGGCGGAGCTCATCAACGCCGGTGTCCTGTTCGCCGGCGGGGTCGCCGTCTCTGGCTTGGAGATGACGCAGGACGCCATGCGCCTGGGCTGGACGGCGGAGGAGGTGGACAAAAAACT
>NW_021705023.1:0-5361 GCF_003719485.1 Trypanosoma conorhini | reverse complement strand
ATATATATCTGCCTAGTGCTTCCCGCGCATGCCATGAACATGATATCAACGACCGAACAACCCCGCATTGAAGAACGTCAAGTGGAATGAGAAACAAAACAAACCCTATACCATATATATATATATAGAGTATCATAGATACTGTACATACAAGTCACTTACTCTTCCGCATCACTCTCTCTCTCTCTCACTTGCACACAGAAAGCTGTGTATATGAGACACTCACTCTCACGCCCAAATTCGTGTGCCCAAGCAAACGTATGTGAACACACACACACACACACACAACTGCAGACAGAGAGTGAGGGAGTGGCCCCGCCTGCTGGAATGCGGAGAAGAGTAGCGCGACTGCCGGCTACAGTGGCGAGCGCAGGTCCGACAGTGAGCACGTCACCGTCGTGCAGCTGTCGTCTTTACTACCCTCACTCCAACTCACGGGGCCAACGTGGCTGTTATGCGTGTTGTCAGCCTGCGCCTGCGCCCGCTCCCGCTCTGTCCGCAGCCAAGACAAAATAAAGGCCACTGGCTTATCTGGCTGCTCACGCAACAAGGCCTCCGAGAGAGCATCGAAAATCGCCGGGATCCCTGCGGTGTAAAAGTAGTTTCGAAGATCCGTGTAGTAGTTCGTGCTGCCACCGCCGCCGCCGCTGCTGCTGCTATTTCTATCCACAAGCTCTGGGGCCTGCCCAGAGGGACCTGTCTGCCGCCGCTGCTCCTTTCCGTTGAGGCGCGCTTGCTGTCCCTCGCCCGCCTCAGTTCCCACGGCCAGCGGCCTGGGTGAGAGAGACGGCATTCAGGCAGAGGCCCACACCCACACCCACACGCACGCGGGAAGGGAAGGCGAGCCCGAGCGTATTCCCCTTCTTCGTGGTTCCACTGACTGCGTCGACGGGAGGCTGACGGCGCCTTCTCTTTGCCTTGCCCCACACACGCTTCTCTTGGTTTATTGTCCTTCCTTCACGCAACCGCCGTGCTGGAGCCAGACGTCCCTCCAAAAGGTGGATGTCGCTCTCGCGTGTGCGGCAACTAACATGTGTGGAACAGAGACGGCAGGTCGAGGCAAAAGAGGCACATCCATGCAGGCACGCAGGCGAAGGGAGAGCCGCAGGAATATACGCGTGGCAGAAAGACAACAAGTGCGCAATCGCCCCAATGTCTCGAGAGGAAGGGGTTCGCGACAAACGCTTTGGGCGCAGAGGCTTAACGAGCGTGTGCATGTGTGAGAGAGAAACACACGCACACACACACATGCGCACGCAGATAGAAATGGCAGAAGACTGCCCTGGGAGATTATCTTCGCCGCGGAACAACACCAACGCACCACAGCGGCGGTCGTCGCGGGCGGTGGTGGTCGTGTTGTGACAGTACGCAAAGCGGAGAGGAGACAACACACAAAGAAAAAACAAAACAAAACAAAACTAAAAAAGGGTGAAAGATGAATTAAAACAACGGGAAAAGGAAAAAACAAAACAAAACACACATTAAGTTTCCTAATAATTGCGTGCGTCTGTGCATTTAACGTGGGGCTGTGATTGGGGGAACGATTTCTTCTACACCGCCGCCCCCACCAGCACCAACAACCACCAACGGCGTAACTGCAAGCCCACACAGAGGGCACGTGCACACACACACACACACACCGCACACACACAGAGAGAAAAAAAACGGCAAAGTGCAGCTCCTCGCCCACCGCTACGTAGCGGTGGGCCCTCTTGCTCTCCTCCCTCCACCCCTCCCAGCTTCCTCCTTTTCCTCGACATTCGTGCATTTATTTTACCTCATCCTAACGCATCCTGATTTGTTTTTACTTCCTCGCTCGTTTTTTTTTTACTCCTCCTCTCTATTTACTTTTCAAGCTTATTTTATTGTCTATATTTTGCCTCCTCGTGCCTCTGCATTGGGGGAGGAACGGGAAAAGGCGTGGAGGGGCGGGGGCCGCGCGCGCAGATCCCTCCTCCCCCAAAGGCCCTCACGCCACGCTGCCCAGCCGGTTTGCGTCTGAGAGCTCCCGCATTTAGGTGCGGAGCGCAGAATGCGCGGGTGCACGTCGTAGAGGGGGAGCTGCACTGCTTGGCCGCGGCATTTCACCCACCGGCGCCTGCACTTCCCTGCGCTCCCTTCCCGCTCCCAAATACACACTCTCTCTCTCTCACACACACACACTCACACGTTTCCCGACGCTTTACAAAGGGGTGATCAAACAATACATCTCGTGCCTCTATGGGTTCTATTGGATGGGCCACTTCCTCCCTCCTCTCGCGCTCCCTCCTGCACGAGGAAAAAGGAAGGCCACAAGCGCTAAAGCGAGGCGGGAAAATAACAATCATAAATGATATGAAAAGAAGGGGGGGGGGGAACGAAAGCCCAAGTAAACCACATAAAAGTAGATATATAAACTTAGCACGAATTAAGTCTTCCAATTCTGCAATATTATGTGTGCGGGTGTGGATCCTCAGAGCGTGCCCGTGCCAGTGGGAGGCGCGGACGCTTGTGCTGGCCTCTCCTCGTCCCCATCTGTCGTCGTGCGTCACTAGAAGTCATCGTCAAACTTCAGCCCACATGTATGGCTCTCGATAAACATGCGCACAAGCATACGCTGGGAGTTCTGGACGCGTCCCAGCTCGGCGCGACGCAGGCCTTCACTCAGCTGCGACAGGGCCTCCTCCGAAGTAGAGGCGGGGCCGCGGAGCGCCTCCCAGCCCCCGGCTGTTCGCAGCACGTCGTTGTCAAGGATTAAAAACGTCGGGATGATCTCTACCCCAAAAAATTCAAACAGCGGGGTGGCGAGGTCCATGTCAGCCTTCACGGCACACGTGAGATTGCTGGGAAAGTCCTCCTTCATCATGGCCGGAAGGGCGTTTACAATCCGCATGCACGGCGGACACCAGGAGGCGCCAAAGTAGATGAGGGTGCGGGTGCCGGCGACGGCCGCGGTGGCGCCTTCCGGGAAGAGCGCCTTTGCACACACCGTACGAAGAAAGTGTGTCACCGTGTAAACTGGCGTCAGCAACGACGCCGAGTGCAACTGATCCAATGTCGTGAGCTCCTTCACCACCAAAGGCCACCCGCGATGGCGTGCGCCGGTCACTGCCATCTGAAAATTGCCCTGTTTGTCGTTTTTATGCGCGCCACCGGTCTGCCTCTCCACTTTGCGGCAGTACTCATCCGCCGGCCCGCCGTCGGCGCGCCACATGACCAAGGCAGGGAGAGTGAGTACCTCGCCCTCCTCGGGGTGAGCAACATTCACAGATTTCCCACCGGCGTCCCCAGTTTTTTCAGGCGGTGCGGGGTCGGGGGATGCAGCCCCGCCCGGGTTCAAAACCTCGCCCACGCGAAGCAGCGAACTCACACGCTGCAGGGCATGTTCAATGTTTTGGGGCCCCTGTGTGCTAAGCGAGAGGAGGGGGTCGGTATGGAACAACCGCAAGAGACCGGCCGCATCATCCTGCTCCTCGTGCGTCTCCGCGCCCACTTCCTCATATTCGCACGGCGGCAACTCGCCAAGGTCGAGGCGGAAGATGCGGCACTGCGAGAGCCCTTCCGTTGCGTGCTGCAGCGCCACAGTCCTGCCCCCCTGCCCGTTCTGCAGGACAATAAGCACCGTCTCACCCGCCCGCAACTGCAGCTGCGGGGGCGCCGAGGCAGATGCCGCCAACACCCCCGAACTTTGCGGAGGAAGCGGGGCGGCGTCAAGGAGTTCTTCCAGTTGCTGCACCGAGTACAACGTTGTGACCGCGCCGACGGTGTGGGGCACGCGGCGGCGCTCGTGCACCGCATCCAGGGGTTGGTTTGAAGAAGGCACAAGTTTGCATTGCGCGCCCGCACCGCGCCTGCCACGCGCCGCCACTTCCAGCCGCGCCCGTGTGGGGCTGGTGAAAAGCATCAGATCCTCAACGTCGGCTTCGCTCGCCTCCGCCTCGCCCTTCTCACTGTCGTCGTCGCCGCTGTCGGGTGAAACACCGTTCTCGGAGTGCTGCTGCTGCTGCTGCTGCTGCTCCCCGTCAAATTCCGCGAACAGCTTGTGGAGGGCCGCGGTGCCGTCGCCGTCGCCGTCCAGGCGTGGCTTCTTCAGCGCGCTGTCAGTTTCCCCCACCAGCGTCACCGCCTCGCGCTGCGCCGTTAGGGCGGCGCTTTCCGGCTCCTTTCGTGCCCGCTTTTCCGCCGAATACCCCATCTGTCGGCTGTCTCTCGTGTCACCGCGGCGTGGCTCCTCCGCCGCACCGGTTTTTCCTTTTTTTTTTTTTGCTTCCTCGCCGTCCCCTTCCCGCAGCTGCCGCCGGTCCAGTGAAGTTGCTGCGCCCGCCGCCTTCGAGTGTCCTCGCCGCCTCGCCGTGCGTCGTCCCCCCGCTCTGCCGCAGGCAAGCGCCCGACGCAGCCACACACACACACACACACGCAGGCAGAGAGACAAAAAGAGAAAAAAGAAACAGAGACGGAGGATCGTTTGCGGGAGGGGGGAAGAGGGGGGAGACGCGACGCCCGCGCCAGGCGGCGCCCGACGCACGTGAAACACGCAAAGAGGCAGCAGCAAGAGCAGCAACAAATAAAAAACACGCGCAACCGATTTTTTTTTCTTCTAAAAGAAGAAGGAGAGAAGAACAACAACGACGACGACAACAACAACAAAAAAAAAGAAGAAATAAACAACAACAACAAAACAAAAAAAAGTAGTAAAGCGAGTGGAGCAAACAAACAAAACAAATTGCGAATACCACCCGCCTCGGCCTCCCGCAGGGGCAGCGGGCAAACACACAGACGACACACACACACACACACACAAATGTACAGATCAACATAAATGTTACTGGGAGTGCGGGGAAAGGCGCGTTTGGCGGGGAACGGAGGAGCGAAAAGGCGCAAACACAAGCACGCAGGCGAATGAAGAGAAAGTGAGGGACGCATGCGCGCATATGCACCCAAGTATTACAGCGCGAATGTGCAGCTGCGCGCATGCGTGGGCGCACGTGTAAGAAAATGAGTGCGTCACAAGAAATGCGGGGCCCCGCAGGCGTGCACGGACGGGCAGAGACGGCGGCGGAGTTCGAATAAAAGAGAAAGAAAGAAGAGAAAACGCGAAATCAGCCGGCCGCTGCGTGTACGTGGGTGGGGCGTCTGACGCCCACACTCTCTCGCTCTCATTGCTTCTCCTTTTTTTTTCTTTGCTTAATCCGAACTCCGCCGCCGTCGTCATCTCACAATATCCGTCGGCTTCAGACACGCGAGGGGCCTCCTCCGCACCCCGGCGGCGGCGGCGGCGGGGGACCCAAACCACAAGTCAAGCAAAGAAAAACAACAACAAAAGAACTCGTCGTGAGGAACCCCCCAAGCACAGACACACGGAGGAAAACAAAAAACAAAAAA
>NW_021705019.1:3405-5418 GCF_003719485.1 Trypanosoma conorhini | reverse complement strand
GCTTCACGTGTGGAGCTTGGCGAGGAGGGCGTGGCGCGACTTCTGCCAATGGGTGCACTCACGGCGTACGAGACGGAGCTGGTAGAGACTGCCGTGCCGCTTATAGCGGGGGATGTTGAGGCGGGGTTGCGCTTTGCAGCTGGAGAGCCTGAGCCGGCCCTGTAGGCGCGGTGGCACACCGCACGCACGGTGCGCCACGCTCTGTCGTTTTTGTTTTACTAACGTGCCCCGTACACCCACCCACCTACATACATGCAGACGTGCGTACGTAAGGACGGGCCTGCCGCGGTCGCATGGCGTTTGCCGCGGTATGGGGAAGAGGGATGTGCGCGGAGGAGAAGGCCGCCCCTTGTTTTTTGTTTTCTTTTCTGTTTTCCTCCTCGCGTGCGCCGTGTTTCACCGCCCCTGTTTTCCCTCCTTTTTTCCTCTCGTCACGCCTTGGGGTGGCGCTGAGTCGCAGTTCCAGGCAAAGCACGCCAAAGCACAACAAACAACACACGATCAAGCACTAAAGGAAAAGAGCAGCGATGATGCACACTTCTGCCGCTTGCCTCAGCAAGGTTGCCGTCCTTGGCGCCGCCGGCGGTATTGGCCAGCCACTTGCCCTCTTGATGAAGAACAGTCCTTTGGTGTCGGCGCTCAGCTGCTACGACATTCGTGGTGCGCCTGGCGTGGCCGCGGACCTTTCCCACATCCCTTCTCCCGCCAAGGTGACGGGCCACGCCAAGGAGGACATCGGCAAGGCCCTTGACGGCGCCGAACTCGTCTTGATCCCCGCTGGTGTGCCGCGCAAGCCGGGCATGACTCGCGACGACCTGTTCAACACAAATGCTTCTATTGTGCGTGACCTCGCCGCGGCATGTGCCAAGTTCTGCCCCAAGGCGGTGATTGGCATCATCTCAAATCCTGTCAACAGCACCGTCCCGATCGCAGCGGAAACTCTCAAGAAGGCTGGCGTGTTTGACCCCGCCCGCCTCCTCGGCGTGACGACGCTGGACTTGGTGCGTGCCCGAACCTTTGTGGCAGAGGCAGGTGGCAAGAGCCCGTACGAAGTTCACGTCCCCGTTGTTGGTGGGCACAGCGGGCCAACAATTGTGCCGCTCCTCTCTCAGTGCGGTGTGAAGCTGTCGGACAGCCAAGTGGAGGCCATCACGCACCGCGTGCAGTACGGCGGCGACGAGGTCGTCCAGGCCAAGGACGGTGCTGGCTCAGCCACGCTGTCAATGGCGTATGCTGGAGCCGAGTGGTCGACCTCCATTCTGAAGGCTCTCCGCGGCGACAGCGGAATTGTGGAGTACAGCTTTGTTGCGACCGACGTCTGGCCAAAGTTGTCCTACTTCAGCTGCGCGGTGGAGCTCGGCAAGGGCGGCGTGGCGAAGGCGCACAAGCCGCAGCTCAACAAATTCGAGGAGGGCCTCATGGAGAAGGCCGTCGCGGAGCTGGAGAAGAACATCGCTCGCGGCAAAAGCTTCGTCGCGAACTGAGCGGGGGGCATTGCCCCCTGTGAGAGGCAATTGTCGCTCTTTGCGCTTTGCCTGCGGTGCGTGGCCCCCGCGCTCCGTTCTCCGGCCAACGAAGTCTCGTGGCCTAAGCAGTGGCGTGGAAGGAAGAGGAGCACTACGTGGGTGGCAGCAGATGCCCCGAGTGCTCGGCCGGGAACAGGGCGCAGGGAGGTCGTCGCAAAGAACAAAACGGGAAAGAAAAGGAGTACCTGGGGGTGCATGTATTGGGTGGGAAGGAACGTAAAGCTGTTGAGTGAACGATAAGGTTCACGGTTGCCAAAAGAGATAATCTAACTGCCTAACTGAGACCAACAAAAGAGTGAGATTAGCAGAACGCAACGCCTCACCAACCGGTGTAACTGAAGCTCGTGGGCCACGCGGGTGTGTTGGGGTAGGGGCGACAAAAAAAAACTGTGATGGGCCATCGCCAAGGCAGCAACAGGGCTGGGGACCGTGAGCCGGCAGTTGGGGGACAAAAAAAGGAAAGTAAAAGTACACAGCACCTGATGCT
>NW_021705019.1:0-3380 GCF_003719485.1 Trypanosoma conorhini | reverse complement strand
AAGGCTCTCCGCGGCGACAGCGGAATTGTGGAGTACAGCTTTGTTGCGACCGACGTCTGGCCAAAGTTGTCCTACTTCAGCTGCGCGGTGGAGCTCGGCAAGGGCGGCGTGGCGAAGGCGCACAAGCCGCAGCTCAACAAATTCGAGGAGGGCCTCATGGAGAAGGCCGTCGCGGAGCTGGAGAAGAACATCGCTCGCGGCAAAAGCTTCGTCGCGAACTGAGCGGGGGGCATTGCCCCCTGTGAGAGGCAATTGTCGCTCTTTGCGCTTTGCCTGCGGTGCGTGGCCCCCGCGCTCCGTTCTCCGGCCAACGAAGTCTCGTGGCCTAAGCAGTGGCGTGGAAGGAAGAGGAGCACTACGTGGGTGGCAGCAGATGCCCCGAGTGCTCGGCCGGGAACAGGGCGCAGGGAGGTCGTCGCAAAGAACAAAACGGGAAAGAAAAGGAGTACCTGGGGGGTGCATGTATTGGGTGGGAAGGAACGTAAAGCTGTTGAGTGAACGATAAGGTTCACGGTTGCCAAAAGAGATAATCTAACTGCCTAACTGAGACCAACAAAAGAGATAATTTAACTGGAACGCAACGCCTCACCAACCGGTGTAACTGAAGCTCGTGGGCCACGCGGGTGTGTTGGGGTAGGGGCGACAAAAAAAAAACTGTGATGGGCCATCGCCAAGGCAGCAACAGGGCTGGGGACCGTGAGCCGGCAGTTGGGGGACAAAAAAGGAAGTAAAAGTCACAGCACCTGATGCTCCCATCGGAAACGTTGCCTTCTGTGAACATATTTTCTTCTTCTTCCTCTTTTTTTTTTGCGCTTTTCTCTCCGTCAGTAGTATTGAGGTTGCTTTGGGCGGATGCGGTGAGCTGCCACTTTCTCTTTTGGTCTGTCTTCCCCACTGGCTGCGCACAACGGCCGGGTGGGCGACGGCGCCTGTGAGGTGAGGGAAGTGAGCGGGAGTAGTATTGGCTTCTCTTTTTGGTCTGGCCCCTGCTTTTCTGCTCGACAGCCTTACGAGCGAGATGCGTCTGTTCATCCTGGGCCCCCCAGGCAGCGGCAAAACGTCCATCAGCACGGTACTGAAGGAGCACTACGGTGTGTGTCACGTCTCTCCCAGCGACGCGGTGTCGCACGCAGTGGAATACGGCGGGTCGGCGTTCGGTGAGAAGCTGCGTCTCCTCCTTGAGGAGGGGAAACCCGTTCCAGACTGGATGCTGGCACATGCTGTTGCAGAGGCCACACGTGGCCCGGACTGTAGCAATGGGTTCCTTCTTGATGGCTTTCCCAAGACGGCTGAACAGGCGCGGCTGTTAGCTGACGAGGGGGTCAAACCTGATGCTATTGTGCTGCTTAGTTTTGCTGATCGCCTATTAATTGAACGTTTTTCTGGGCGCTGGGTGCACCCTGCCTCTGGTCGTATGTACCACACACTGTACGACCCTCCGAATGTAAAGGGGCGAGACGATGTCACTGGACAGCCGCTGGTGCAGCGTGCAGCGGACACCGAGGAGGCTGTGCGGCAGCGACTCGCAACGTTTCACCGCAGCTTGAACGCCCTTCGGTGTGTATATGCGGATGAGCGGTTATGGCATACCGTGGATGGTTGCGCAGCGGTAGATACTGTGCATAGCTCCATATGCCACGAGTTGGAGCCTGTCTTTGTCTCGAGGCAGCGTCGGTGGTGGTCGAGTTTGTTTTCCTGGCGTAGATGATCGGGGTGTGGGGGGAGGGGGGGCCTGGGTGCTTCGAACGGGGACTGTGTAGGGCGTGCCCTGCCGCGGACACCTCTCTTCTGTTCTTTTCATTGGAGGTGTCCTTGTCGCCCGCCAGCGCGGGGGCTTGCAGTTGCCGTTTTCATGTTCGGGGCTTTTCTCGCGTTTTCTTTTTCCTCCCCTCTTCCCCGTTCCACACGCCTCCCCCCGGGCGTGGCTGTAGCGGCGTCACCGGGGACCACACCCACTGCGTGGCCTCCCACAGCGAGCGAATGGTGTTTTTTAATTTGCGCCGAGTGGCCCCCCAAAAGGCAGCCGGGAAGGTTGTCGTTTTTGGTGCGACGACGGCGGTGGGCCGGCCCCTCTCCCTGCTCTTGAAGCTCTGCCCGCATGTGAGGGAGGTTTGCTGTTGTGGCCCTTTGAGCAGGGTTGATCAGGGGGCCAGCGTGACGCCGGTGCGTGGCGTGGCTGCGGATCTTTCCCACATTGATACTACCACCAGTGTGAAGGGGTTTGAAAATCAGTGTGATTGGGAGTTGGCACTGCGTGGGGCCCAACTCGTCTTGTTTTGCGCCGGGAGTGTGTTCGACCCGTGTAGGGCGCAGCGTGACGCGGCATTGAGGGCGTCTGGTCCAGAGTTGATGTCGGCAATGACTCTGGTGGCGCGGGCGGCCCCAAATGCCGTTATTGGCGTTGTTTCCAGTCCCGTTAATGCGCTCGTGCCCCTTGCAAGGGAGGTGTTGGTGCGCAACGGTGTGTTTAATCCACGGAAGCTGTTTGGTGTCACGAGCCTTGACGTCATGAGAACAAGAGCTCTCGTGGCCGAAGAGCTGCAGATGAACCCGTACGACTTGAATGTGCCGGTTGTGGGCGGTAGAGGCGGCATGACTGTGTGTCCTCTTGTGGCGCAGACTGCGCTGCGGATTCCGCACGAGCGCGTTGTCCATGTGTGTAGCCAGCTCCGTTCGTACGGGTCGCATTCCGCCCGCGCGGAGAGTGGCGCTGCCGGTGGCTTGAGCGATGAAAAGGCGGTTTCCGTGGAACTGCCGCCACAGGTGGCGTTATCGTTGGCGCATGCCGTCCTGGAGTGGTCTGTGTCGATGCTGAAGGCTCTGCGAGGGGACCGCGGCATCGTTGAGTGCTCCTTTGTGGAGTCCACAGTGCGGAAGGAGACCCCCTTTTTTGCTTCACGTGTGGAGCTTGGCGAGGAGGGCGTGGCGCGACTTCTGCCAATGGGTGCACTCACGGCGTACGAGACGGAGCTGGTAGAGACTGCCGTGCCGCTTATAGCGGGGGATGTTGAGGCGGGGTTGCGCTTTGCAGCTGGAGAGCCTGAGCCGGCCCTGTAGGCGCGGTGGCACACCGCACGCACGGTGCGCCACGCTCTGTCGTTTTTGTTTTACTAACGTGCCCCGTACACCCACCCACCTACATACATGCAGACGTGCGTACGTAAGGACGGGCCTGCCGCGGTCGCATGGCGTTTGCCGCGGTATGGGGAAGAGGGATGTGCGCGGAGGAGAAGGCCGCCCCTTGTTTTTTGTTTTCTTTTCTGTTTTCCTCCTCGCGTGCGCCGTGTTTCACCGCCCCTGTTTTCCCTCCTTTTTTCCTCTCGTCACGCCTTGGGGTGGCGCTGAGTCGCAGTTCCAGGCAAAGCACGCCAAAGCACAAC
>NW_021705022.1:0-5395 GCF_003719485.1 Trypanosoma conorhini | reverse complement strand
AGACAGCACGGCCAGCAGCGACGCCTCGGTCTCAGCGTCGTTTGTCGAGGTGAACGTTCTGCGCGACGACCTCAATGCGTTACGCCGCTACCCCGACAACTCCATCCGCACCGCCAAGTATACGTGGTTGACGTGCTTTCCGCTTAGCCTGCTGTACCAGTTTAAAAAGGTATCAAATATATACTTCCTTGTTGTCATGCTGCTTTCTATTATTCCTGGCGCAAGCCCAGTCAACCCGTTTAGCACAATTGTGCCGCTGTGCATCGTGCTGGGGGCGTCAATCTGCAAGGACCTCTGGGAGGACGGCAGGCGACGGCAGGCGGACAAGCGGGCAAACAACACGAGGGCGTTTGTGTTGCGGGGGTCAAGCTTCGTCGGGGTGCCCGCCCATTCTGTGCGCGTGGGAGAGGTGATGCTCTGCAAGCTTGGCGAGGAGGTGTTGGCAGATGTGGTGTTACTGAACTCATCCCTTGCGGGGGGCGTTGCGTACATTGAGACGGTCAATTTGGACGGGGAGACCAACGCCAAGACGCGACGGGCGAAGACGCAGACAATTGAGGCGCTGGGGGTAACAGAGGACATCATTGAAATTTGTCTCCCGGACCCCGCAATGCGGGCGCACTTTTTGTCGCAGGGCACCACGGCATCGTGGCGAGAGCGGGCGGCATCAGCAACTGACGCGTCTGGTCCCACGCCTGTAGAGTTGCCGAAAATGCCGTCGAAGGCGTTTGGGACGGGGCGGACAGAGCCCAGCAAGAGCATGTCGCAGCCCGGCCCGCGAGAGGGGGTGCGTGCAAAGGAGGAACCCTTTTCTGTGCAGCCCGTGCCCAGCGCCGGGGCTTCGATGCACCCGTTGGAAGTCGACGCACACGCACGTTCGCAGACATGTGGCGTTTGGGAACACTCGGGCGCGGAGGCTGCGGGGTTTCACCGGCGGCAGCTCACTTTCGATGAGCGGTTTGTGGTGGGGCGCGAGATCCCGGTGCCGTCGGACATTTTGGAGCTCTCGCGGCGGTACAAGGAAAAACACACGCGGCACCAGCACCAGCAGCAGCAGCAGCAGCAGCAGCAGCAGCAGCATTATCACCAGCACAGCTCCTCCAACTTTTTGTTCCCCGGTAGTGAGGTGGTGCGGCTGCCCCCCGAGAAGGAGGTTCCCGACACCGTCGAGCAGGGTGTCGAGAGCAGCATCAACGAAAACAAGGGAATTGTGCTTCTCGGCGCCCCCCCGTGCAGCGAGCTCTACTCCTGGATTGGGCAGCTGCGGCTGCCAGGCGGTGAGCTCGTTCCCTTGGGCATCGATCAGCTGCTTCCTCGCGGGTGTGTGATACGTAACACGGAGTGGGTCCTCTGCGTGGTGATCTACACCGGCAGGAATACGAAGATGCTGCTCAACCTGCGGCCTAAGCCCATGAAAATGTCTGTGGTTGCCCGGCGCATCAACATCCTCAACTGCTTCCTCCTCGTGGTGCATCAGTCCTTCCTCTTTTGTCTCTGCGGACTCGCAGTGATGTGGCGGAACTCGCACCTGGAGGCCCCACCGGGCACACGCAGCGGGTACTCGACGTGGTACATCCAATGGAGCCTCTCACACTATACTCCGGCCGAGATGTTTGGGTGGCGGTACTTCACCAACTTCGTCCTCCTCTCCTACCTCATTCCACTCTCCCTGTACGTCACGCTGGAGTTCAACAAGGCGATTCAGATGGTTCTCATCGCCCGCGATCGGCGCATGGCGAACTACGATGAATTCCTTGGCGAGCTGCGCTACTCGCGCCCCAAAACCTCGGAGCTAAACTGTCAGCTGGCGCATGTACGGTACATCTTCACAGACAAGACCGGGACGCTGACAGAAAACATCATGACCTACGTGGGCGGCTGCACGGCGACGACGGAGCACAACGAACAGGAGCGACCTGGTGGCCTTGGTGAGGACTTTCTTTCTCTCCTGCAATCGCGCCGACGCAGGACTGGGGCCGAGGCAAACGCGACGCCGCCTCGCCCCTTCCGCGGCTTTGCTGCGCGCCTCTTTTTTGACGAGACCGTGGTGGAGTCAGAGCCGCTCTTTCAGTACCTGCGCGCGCTTGCGCTGTGCCATTCCGTCGTCTGCTTTGACCGCGCCTCCGTGGAGCAGGGCGCCTTGGGCTCCACCATGGGCTCTGCCACGCAGAGGCCGCACGGGTGTGAGGCTGACTTGCCGCATTTTCCCGGGGTGGGTTGTGAGCCACGAGAAGGGCCGGCTTCAGAACACTCCGTGCCGGCCGCATTGACTTCGGCAGGGTCCGGCTTTCAGCAAAGCATTTCTGTGTTCCACGACAGCACCGGCGGCGTCGGTCGGCTGCTACAGGGACGTGCGGGAAGTGCAAGTTGGTACGCGACACGCCACAATGATATCCAGACGCACCAGCGCTCCGCAACCATGTCAAAGCTTGTGAGTGTGCTGAAGGACGAGTCAAAGATATACGAGGCTCAGTCGTTGGACGAAATTGCGTTGGTGACAGCCGCCCGCGATAACCTCTTTGCGCTACAGAAGCGGAGTGCGACGCATATGTTTATAAAGGCTGTGGATAGAATGATGTGCTACGAGATCATTGCCGAGCTGGAATTCACGCCGCAGCGGAAACTAATGAGCATTTTACTGTTCCGCCGCCCAGAATGCGACACGGAGGTGTTTGAGCAGAATGACACGCCGATCAGTTATCACCGTCACTCCGCCCCCGCAGCGCCTCCCCGTGAGTTGCGAGAGGTGGAGGGGCAGCCGGTTGGGATTGTCGACATCATTCCCCTCGCGCCAGAGCCTCCGCTTGCGGATGAGGCGAGGGAGGGCACCACTCCCAAGGTCGATGTGGCTTTTTGTGGAAGGTCTGAGGAGCGTCCCTACTTGTTGCTGGTGAAGGGGGCGGACAGTAGCATGATGCCCATTTTGAACAAAACTAACCCGCGAAACGCCGAACTGAAGCCCATTTTTCAGCGGGAACTGGAAGCAATGGCACAGAATGGTCTTCGCACCCTTGTGCTGGGACAACGATATCTTTCGGAGAGCGAGGTGCGAGAGTGGCTACCGTGCTTCAACGAGGCTCAGTGCTCGATGCAAGACCGCAGTGAGAAGCTGCATGTCGTCTATGCGATGCTGGAAAAGGAGGTGGATCTCGTGGGCACCACGGCGGTGGAGGATCGGCTTCAAGAAGGGGTCCCTGAGACGCTACGGTTTTTCTTGGAGGCGGAAATTGTTGTGTGGATGCTCACGGGCGACAAGCGTGAGACAGCGGTGACGATTGCGGGAACAAGCGGCCTCATCGACGCCGAGTTTGCGGATTGTGTGGTGCATTTGGACCTTGCGGAGGCCTCTGCAGGGTTTGCTGGAGCTGCCGAGGCCGCCGCCGACGTCGCGGTGTGGGGATCCCTGCAGCAGCAGATGAAGGCCGCCGTGCAAAGGTGCGACGCCTCAGAGGAGGAGCACCGCGGCCTTCGCACCGTCATTTTGGTGGTGGATGGGCGGACGTTGGACATCATCTTCACGGATGAGCACTGCACGCAGGAATTCTTTAAGCTTGGCATTCGCTGCCGCAGTGCGGTGTGTTGTCGCATGACCCCGCTGCAAAAGGCGCGGATTGTGAAGCTGTTTCAAAAGAACACAAGCTCCATTGCCCTGGCCATCGGCGACGGCGCAAATGACGTGTCCATGATTCAGGAGAGTCACATTGGCGTTGGCATTATGGGGCTAGAGGGCTCCCAGGCGGAGTTGTCCAGCGACTACGCCATCCCCAAGTTCCGATTTTTAAAGCGGCTGCTGATGGTGCACGGTCGTTTCGCCATGTACCGCGACGCCCACTGTATTATGTTCAGCCTCTACAAGAATGCAGTGCTGTGCACCGGACTCGTGACCTACGCCTTTTTCTGCGGTTTCTCCGGTCTGATTTTGATTGAGTCCTGGTTACTGGCGATGTTTAACCTTTTCTTTTGCTCTCTGCAGCCGCTGGCGCTTGGCATCTTTGACAAGGACGTCGACGACGAACTGGCCGAGTCCCTCCCGTCTCTCTACCCGGCACTGGCGCGTGAGCAGATGTTCTTCAGCTGGCCGTACATCATCAAGTGGCTCTTTGACGCGGTCGTGGACGGGCTCGCGCTGTTCTTCGTTATTTTCTACACCGTGGGGAAGTGGGACGAGTTGTACCCGCACCGCACCGCCGCAATCGAGGACTACGGCGTGCTGTTTTTCATGATGATGCTGCTTGTGCTGAACCTCCGCATCGCCGCGCTCATGACGTACTACACCGCCCTCTCAGCCGCCGTCATCGCCTTTGGCTTCGTCGCGATCCCGGTGCTGACGCTTCTGTACTCCACATTACCGAATGTCCTTGGGTCGAACTGGTGCGTGGGGATCGCCCATGAGCTGATGCATACCGGCAAGTTCTGGATGCTGATGCTCTTCGCCGCCGGTGCTTTCATCGTGTACGGGGTGGCGGTGAACATGTACATTGCGCTGTTTTGGCCGTGGACGAACGGCGGGCCCGCCATGCGGGCGGCGTGGCGCTCGCCGTACCGAATGGAGCACAAGCAGCGCATGCAACTCCTCCGCTGAGACCCGGGGGACACGAGGCGGGGGAAGGGAGGAGCAGCCCACGAGGCGAACAAAAGCTTCCGGTAACAGAGGAAGGCGTCTGAGGATGGAAGTAAGAAGCGGGGTGCGGACGTTTTTCTTTATAATATAATATAATAATAAATATATATATCTTGCGGCTTGCGCGGGTGTAGGTGACACCGGTATGGAACGAGGGAGAGGGGCGAAGAGGAGACGGTGTCTGTGCACCCGCAGTACCCTTGTGTGTGTCTTACTTGCCTGCAGTGGGAGTGTGTGTGTCTGTGCGTGTTTAATCGTAGATCTAAATGCATATGTTTATCCGTGTAATGTGCGTGTATGGGTACAGGCATGGTTTGCCATGCTATCCTGTCTCTCTCACTGTTGTTGTTGTTGTTGTTGTTGCCTGTTGTTGTTGTTGTTGTATTGATTTATAGTTTTTACCATGTGTGCTTGCACGCATGTGTGGGTGCTGTAAGCCGTTTTTTTTTGTTAACTGTATATATATATGTCTATGTATATGTATATATATACATACATATATACTTGTCTATCCAAAACGAAAGCTTTTTTTTTTTTGAGGATGCTGAGGTAGGAGTTTTTACTTTTTTTTTTTCTGGCGCTTTTTTTTATTTATTCCGTCTCTCTCTCTCTGTGTCTGTGTGTGTGTGTGTGTCTTACTCTGTCTTTTCTGCTGTATTCTGTCGCCTTTTTCCAGCTCCCCCAACCCCCCACATCCCACTCCGCAGTGCCCGAGGTGTCGGGCGCAGGGATGCGGGAGAGGGTGGCGGTGGAAGCAGTGAGGCGGACGTGCAC
>NW_021705021.1:0-5400 GCF_003719485.1 Trypanosoma conorhini | reverse complement strand
AGAAGAGAAAATAGTGTTGGTTCAAAAAAAGGGCTGAACAACAGAGACGAAGGTAACAACAAGAAAAGATCAAACAATACTTATGTTGCTATTTGTTACAAGCTTTTGGGGGGAGCAAGGGGAGGGGTGGGGCAAGCGAGGGGAAAACACATATCTTTTCTGCGTGTTTTTACTTTTCATCTCTTGCTATTTGCTTCCCTTCCCCCACCCCTTAGTCTACATATGTGCGTATGCGTAACATTTATATGTGCATGTGTGTAGTTTTAATATAAATATGTATGTATGTATATGTATACATACATATATGCATTTATGTAGGTATGAAGACGTTATATGTGGTTGTCTCTCTCTCTATCTGTGTGTGTGTGTGTCAGTCTACTGCCAAACTCCCGTGAAGAAGTAGTAGTGCGAAGTAGAAGTACGAAAACAAGGAATAATGCTTTGTTCCGTACCCATGTACCCTCATATAAGTATATATGTGGGGAAAAGAAAACCAGGCAAACAACAAGGGTGCGACGGATCTAATATTTAAACCCCCTTGGAAGGACTTGAGGCGACGAAGCTTACATGTTGGTTGTTTTACTTATTTCTTTTTTATTTTCCTTCTTTTTGAGTGTGCGTTTTTTGTGCTCTCTATCAGTGTATCTTTTCTGTTATAATGTATGACATTATATACAGTTATGTTTGATATTTTCCTTTTTGGGGTCCTTTCTGTGCACTGAACCTGCGTGAACCCAACACCATGGCGATCATGTAAAAAGCGACAATGGCAAAGTCTGTCCTCGCTCTTTCGTATGAATTTTTACGGATGTGGTGGGATAAAGGGGGAATAGGAAATGAAGAGGTGATGCCAACACGTCCACGGTCAGACACGCATAGTCATGTGTCTCTCCGTGCTCTTGGTGTGTCTGTTGTTACTGCCAATCTACACGTTTCGGTCGGGGGAGGGTGAGCGTGAAGGAGTGATTGAGATTTGATAAATTTTGTATTTTCATGTTTTTACGGAAGACGTGCTTGTTTGTTTGTTTTTGGTATTTGTCTGCGTGTCTGTGCCTGTGTTTGTGCTAGCTTTAAATTTCTTTGTGTGCTTTTCCAATACATCAGTTGGTTTATCAAAAAAAAAAAGAAGGAAAACTATGGGTATGGGCGTAAATGGAGCTGTATGATAGAAGACGGAAGGTGCTGCTGGCGGCTTCATTCTTTCACGTTCTTGGGGGGTTAGTAATGTGCCGTTGTTGTTGTTTTTGTTTTTATGTCGTCTGTGTTGCCGCCGCCGATATAACACGCCCAGCAGCCAAGGTGCAGGCGCGTGGTGTAGGTTGATGGTCCCTTTCTTTCTCTTACTTTCTCTCTCTCTGTGTGTGGGAGAGAGGTGGTTTAGGGGCTTCGCAGGAAGTGTGTGTGTGTGTGTTTTTTTTTCCTGGTTTACTTCCGCGTCTTCACCGTGGCTGCGAGAGCCGTGTTGTTTTCCATGGCTTTTCGCCTCTCCCCTCCCACTTTACTTTTCCCTGCCGTACTGTTTTTTTTTCTTGATTTTGTTACGTGTGCGTATGCGTTGGCCACGCGGGGCATTTTTTTTACTTTTACCTGACAACGCCTCTCCACGCACGCACGTCTCCTGTCACTGCCACGTGTACACTTGTTGGGTTTCCCTCTTCGCTTGCGCTTCCACTTGCTTGCGGCCGCACGTTTGCTGCAGGCACGACGCATGGAGTGCGTTGCGGGAGCTGGGGTCTTGCGACTCAAAGCTGGGGGAGAGAGAGAGGGAGCGAGGGAGGTGCTATGGTGCATACTAGTGGATACTGAGGTTGGCTGTAAAGCGGGATTGATACAAACAAACAAACAAAAAGTCATCTGCCATCGTTCCACTTTGACGATTTCTCCTTCAGCGGGAAAGGGATGTGCGGGCAGGGAGTTCGCTGTGGTGAAACCGTGAGACGTCCATGCCTCGGGGACGGAAGGAGGGCCTCACACGTCTTCTATGTTTGAGACCACCTTTGCCGTCACCGTGGCCGTGTGGACAAGTGGAAATTGGGAGGAGGGCTTGGCGTGGTGATGCAAGGAAGGCAAGACAATGCGCTCTGACGCAGCTGAGAGGCGGTGCGGCGAAAAGAATGCAAACAGGTGCAGAGCAGCCACTGGCGGTTGTCGTGGTTGATGTATATATGACTATCCCGGGCGGTGGAACAAGAGCAATTGGTTGGAGAAAGTATTTTCAGATACTCTACCACTTCTCTGCCCTTCCCCTCAGTAGGCTACGTCATTTTCCTGTTTTATTACCTTTTTAGTCTTCTCTTTTGGTCCTGGACTCTCACATTATTATTTTTTGTTGTTGTTATCACGTCGAAGGCAATAATTGCGGATTCTCTCCAGCTGGAATTGGATTTGTCACTTCCCCCTCTCTTTTTATGTGTGTGCGTGTGGGAGTGATTTTTTGTTTGTTTGTTACTTTCCTTCTTTTTGATATTCAATACTTGTTTTTTTTTTTGAGAGAACTTCTTGGATGATTAACCTACGTGTCCCCCGTCTTTTGCACTTCTTTGCGTAGTTGTATGATGTCTGAGCGTGAAACCAGCCGCGAGGGGTAAAAAGTAATAGTAACGCACGCACACACACACACACGCACACACACACACACATACAGAGGCGCCACAATGACAGCGCCGCCCCTCGCCGGGGGTCAAGAAACGGCGTGTTTGTGTGTGTGCGTGTGTGTGTGTCTGCGGACGAGCGGGAGTGCGAGCGGCTGCGCTGTGTGTGTGCCATTTCATTTCCTTTGTTCCTTCTTCTCCCTCTTCTCCTCCGCCCCTCGCTTCGCGCCTGTGAGGTTGCAAGCTCCCCACGAGTGACGCCCACCGCTGCTGCGCCCCACCACGAATAAAGGAAAACAGGGGGCTGGGCCAGAAAACGGAGGTAAAGTCATCCAAAAAGGGGGGACAAAAAAGAAGGAAGAGTGAACAAAAAAAAAACGCGGGGTGTGAAGGGGCGGAAACTCCAAAGAAGAAGAGAAAAAAAAAACGGCGCATTCGAGAAGAAATGGCTGGGGAGCTTGAAAAGTCGCGGCGTCTCTACCAAACGCTGCTGCTTCCAGACTTCAGCAGCGTTGAGGAGGTGCGGCAGGCGTACAAGTCGTTGGCCCTCAAGTACCACCCGGACAAAAATCTCGCGGACCCGTCAGCGGCGGAGAAATTTCGTGACGTTCGTGTGGCATATGAAATACTCTCAAGTGCGGAACGCAAGCAAAAATATGACTGCGCCCTGCGCATGTATCAGCCACTGGGCGCCAACTCCTTCACCCCGGGAATGCGCACACCAAGGGCTGGAGGCCCCGCCGATGTTGGGTATAACCCTTACATGCCGACTGGAAACGCAACGAGTAACATCTACGAGGAGCTGAATTCGTACGCGACACGAAGGGCGGGAAAGTATCATCGCCGCTCCTCTTCCGCCGCCTCCCCACGGGAGGACCGCGCCTCGCAGTACACAAAGGAGCAGCAGGAGTTCTTTAAAAAGCGGGAGAAGGAACATAGGGCGGAGCTGCGCAAACGGCTGGCGCAAGAACGACGAGAACAAATTGCGCGAGACTTAGAGGCTTTGCGTCGCGAACGGGAAAGGCGTGAAGAGACGCAACAGCGTTCGCGACTGCCCCGGGCAGGGAATGAAAACCGTCGGACATGTGCATCCGCCGGCTGTCGACGAGCGTCGCCTTACGCCCGCGTCCCCATGGAAAACTTGCCGCAGGGAGGGGCAAACAGAGAGACCCCCAGGGTCTTTTCTGCCCGTGACACTCATCCGCCTGGAGGCTTTCCGGACGTGCTGCGCCCCCTCCAGTCACCGCGCCCGCCACGTCAGTTGTTTGACGCGGATGCTGAGCGAGCTGAGCGTATGCGTCGCGAGAAGGAGCGACAAGCCGAAGTGCGGCGGACGGAGCAAGAAAAGTATCTGGAACGATTGATTAGACAACGCATGCGGGAAGCACGCATGCGGGAGCGGGAATTGGAGGAGGCGGAACGACAGGAGCGAGAAAATCAACGGCGGGTGTTGTTTTCTGATGAGAGAAGTGTTCGAGAGCAAGTTGTTGAACCGCAGGAGCAACTCGGGCGTCGAAGACTGTGGCGGGAGTACAAATTACAACTACGATGGTGTTTGTTTCAGTTGCATCTCCGTAATACCTCAGAAAAGGAGGCAGCTGATAGAAGTTTGATTCAGTCCCTGGAAGCGGAACATTTTGAGTTGTTACGTCTACAATGGAGGGAATCCTGCGGTCGTACGGGGTGCCAAACGGACGAGGATTTGGCGTGGAAATATTTACTGCTAGATCACGCGAGAATGCAAAAGACAATATTTATGCAGGAGCAAAGCAATGTTATATCTACACAGTCTATGGAATTTGAGGCAGTTCTTTCCGCAGAGGCCATGGCATTTGCTATTCTTGAGGTACAACGACGGGAAAATGAGGATCGACTCCAGCTGGTTAAGGAGTCTCTTGATGGCTATCTTGTGTATTATAGCAACCGTCACAAATTGACGGAGCAGGAATTGATGAAGAGCGCGTTGATTGATGAAAGAGCCGTTGTCATTCATGACGAGGGGTTGTCGCGTGCCTTGTTGTTGACTCTCATGCAGGAGTGGAGAGGACGTTGTGGCTTACGGCAAGACGAGGATGATGAATTTCTCGTGCTTATCCAACAACGCGCATCTGAGCGGCACTTGCGACATCTCAGGGAGGTGGAGCAGGCGCGACTATCGGAGCGGCAGGCACAAGAGGCCACTGTTGCGGCGTTACGCGCCGAAGTTCGGCGTTTGCAGCAGGCTATGCGTTCAGCGTCGTTGCCCGTTGCGTCGGATAGAGGGGAGGACAGCTCTGCTGCGACTTCGCCGCGCGATGCGGAATTGTTGATGGCTGACGCCAACGATACACCGTCAGAGGGACGCAGATACTTTCTGTGTAGGCCCGCGCAACATGAAGGTCACCACGGGCAACCGTGATTACCACCACTGCATGGTCGTCGTCGGTAATATGGTTTAAAGACAAGCGTCGACCATGGCGTACTTCCTGGGGACCCTCCGCGGCAGCCCGTACGCGTTGGCACGGTATCACGCCAGACATCTTCTCCGCGACAGAGTTTTGTGACGGCAGCCCGTCCGAATTCGGTGCCTTGAGAAGAGAGGCCGTGCACTGGGGGCCCTACGGCTCATGCCGCGCAGGGACCACTCCATTAGTTAACTTGACGCCATTACACCTCCCCTCCCATCGTATAAGATTAGCAGCTTTGCATAAATCATAATATGTTCCCTCCCACTTCGTACCTCCACTACATTATATCTCGAAACATCTAAATCAGACGGGCGTGGAAAGCGCCATTTGAGTGCGTCACTCTGTTCCATGCAAACTGTTTT
>NW_021704948.1:3993-6160 GCF_003719485.1 Trypanosoma conorhini | reverse complement strand
CGGATCAGCACCGTAGTCCTCTGAGCATTGCACGTAGGGCCTAGGGGATGAACCTGGCCGTAATGCGGGACTTTCCGCACAGCATTCCAGCGGCCTTTCGAGGTTGCGTGCAACGTTGACGTTTTTTTTCTTTTTTTTCCCGATGTTTAAGGGCGTTAATCGGTGAAGGTGAACTTGTTTTTGAGTAGTGGATAAACTGGGTCACAGCATAAGTTGAGGGCAGCATGCCTGATTGGCGTGGACCGTGCTGTGGGATTTTTAAACGAAGAAGCTGCCGTATGGGTTGTGGAGAAATGCTCTGACGAGTTAGACGACTGTAGACACGAACTGGTGGACACTGTGAGCGTTTTCACATCACAGCTTGTTGTCGTTGTAATGCAGTTGAGAAAAAAAACTTAATCCTCTCCCAATGCTTTGACGCTCTTTCTGTTACACCATTGTAGTGTAGAGAAGTAATACGCGCATACAAAACAACAACAACATAATAATAATAAAGTTAAATATATCACACAGAAGCAAAAGCAATTATGGCCAAGCGTGTGGAGGTATTGCAGACGCAGCTGCCGGCGTACAACCGCCTGAAGACTCCGTACGAGGCGGAGCTTGTCGCGACAGCCAAGCAGATTACGGCTCCCGGCAAGGGACTGCTCGCCGCTGATGAGTCCGTTGGCTCGTGCGCAAAACGCTTCGCCCCACTGGGGCTTAGCAACACGGAAGAGCACCGCCGCCAGTACCGTGCGCTGATGCTCGAATGCGAGGGCATTGAACAGTACATCAGTGGCGTCATCCTGCATGATGAGACGGTATATCAAAAGGCAAGCACCGGTGAGACCTTTGTGGAGCTTCTGCGGCGCAAGGGCGTGGTGCCCGGCATCAAGACCGACATGGGCCTGAACCCCCTGCTGGAGGGTGCCGAAGGTGAACAGATGACGGAGGGCCTTGACGGCTACTTGAAGCGTGCACGGAAATACTACTCTCTGGGCTGCCGCTTCTGCAAGTGGCGCAACGTGTACAAGATCCAGAATGGCACAGTGTCGGAGGCCGCTGTGCGATTCAACGCTGAGACTCTTGCCCGCTACGCCGTGCTTTCGCAGATGGGCGGCCTTGTCCCCATCGTGGAGCCTGAGGTGATGATTGACGGTGTGCACGACATCGAGACGAGCCAACGTATCTCGCAGCACGTGTGGGCGGAGGTGGTGTCCGCCCTGCAGCGTCACGGTGTGGTGTGGGAGGGTTGCCTGCTGAAGCCTAACATGGTGGTGCCCGGCGCGGAGTCCGGAAAGAAGGCGACGCCTGAGGAGGTGGCGCAGTACACCGTGTCCACGCTCGCACGTGTGCTTCCCCCGGCGCTCCCCGGCGTGAACTTCCTGTCGGGCGGCCTCAGTGAGGTGCAGGCCTCGGAGTACCTGAACGCCATGAACCGTTGCAGTCTGCCTCGCCCGTGGAGTCTGAGCTTCTCCTACGCCCGCGCCCTTCAGTCGAGCGCCCTCAAGGCGTGGGGCGGCAAGGACTCCGGCATCGCGGCTGGTCGCCGTGCCTTTATGCACCGGGCCAAGATGAACTCGCTTGCGCAGCTCGGTCGCTACAACCGCGCCGACGACGACAAGGAGTCGGGGTCGCTCTACGTCGCTGGCAATTCGTACTGATCGTCACGGTTTACCTCAACCCGCAGTCGTCCGGAAATTGTTCATATTTCATGTATTTCCTGGGAAATGTTTTTCAGCGTGACGAATTAGAATAGGAACCTCTTTCACTTTTGTGGAAAAGTGGAATTGGGCGGAGCGGATCAGCACCGTAGTCCTCTGAGCATTGCACGTAGGGCCTAGGGGATGAACCTGGCCGTAATGCGGGACTTTCCGCACAGCATTCCAGCGGCCTTTCGAGGTTGCGTGCAACGTTGACGTTTTTTTCTTTTTTTTCCCGATGTTTAAGGGCGTTAATCGGTGAAGGTGAACTTGTTTTTGAGTAGTGGATAAACTGGGTCACAGCATAAGTTGAGGGCAGCATGCCTGATTGGCGTGGACCGTGCTGTGGGATTTTTAAACGAAGAAGCTGCCGTATGGGTTGTGGAGAAATGCTCTGACGAGTTAGACGACTGTAGACACGAACTGGTGGACACTGTGAGCGTTTTCACATCACAGCTTGTTGTCGTTGTAATGCAGTTGAG
>NW_021704948.1:1324-3769 GCF_003719485.1 Trypanosoma conorhini | reverse complement strand
AACTGGTGGACACTGTGAGCGTTTTCACATCACAGCTTGTTGTCGTTGTAATGCAGTTGAGAAAAAAAAACTTCTTTTTGTTTGGTTTTGTTTCCTTTTTTATGACCTTTCGGTGTGTTGGTTCAGCTAAAGCCGCTTTCTTCCTTTTGACGTTCTGAGAATGGAAGTTGTCGTGATTACGTCCGTTGTGACCAGCGCTGTCGCCACTGCCATGTCTCTCTTATTGATCTTTTGGAAGAATACGTGTGTGTTTGTGTGTTTCCAACAACGGCGTTGACGGCCAGAAGGAAGTCAGTAAGGTGAAATTCCGGCACAGAATGACTGAGCAGAACCCTCAAGCTGTGGATAACGTGCAGATGGAAAAGCAGCAGGGGGATGACGGGCAGCTTCCAGCGGGCGCGGCAGTTTCGCCGCACGAGAATCCCGCTGAGCACACGGAGGTGGAAAAGGTACCCGGATTCCTTTCACTTCAGAACATGAAGGTTTTTCAAATTTGCCTTATTGGAGGTATGCTGAATGGTTACACCATAGGTCTTGTCCCCATCTACGCCTTTCTCTACCTGACCTCAACAGACTGTTCCCTGTACAAGAGCGAGGATGCCTGCATCACTGTTTTGAACGCCGAGTGTCAGTGGGATGTGAAGGCGAGCCAGTGTGGGTGGAGATATTTTACTTGCGGTAAGGCCTACCCGACAGACCCGTTAAATCCCGCAGTCGCAGAAGCTGCTTGTAAGGCCGATTCACGGTGCAGCTGGGTTTACGCTGATAAGGAATGCAACAACCTCAGAGGGTATACCCCTACAGAGAATGGCATCTTTGCCTCAGCGATGATCCTGGGCGCAATGTTGGGCTCCATGTACTGTGGAAAGTTTGTTGTTGTGGCTGGTCACAACATGACTTTTACTGTGGGCGGCTTAATCGCCGTGGTTTCGTCGGTTATGTACCATGTATCCGTGCATTGTAATGAGTTCTGGGTGCTGTGTGTCGGACGCTTGCTGATTGGACTTACTATTAGCACCGTTTACGTGGCTGGCGTGATGTACCTGGACCAGAATGCAATTCGCAAACACTATCACAAGCTTGGGGTTTCCCTGGGTTTGTTTACCACGTTCGGTATCCTACTTGCTGCGGTGATGGGACTGGCAGTGGGCCGCAGCATAGATTACAAAAAAGATGCGAATCTTGGCGGACGCATGCATGCGATTTGTGCGGTTTCCACGCTTCTTTCAACGTGCATGACGGTCTCTGGCATTTTTCTTCCGGTAAGCAAGGTGCAGTTCAAAGAGTTTATTAAGATTAAGGCGAAAATCCTGAATGCGGACGAGTACAGTTTGCTCCAGATGTCAGGCAGGTTGGCACTCGGTCTGGTGATTGCAGGGTCGGCACAGCTGACTGGCATCAACGCTGTCATGAACTACGCACCAACTATCATGAGTCGCTTCGGTGTGGAGTCGCTGCTCGGTAACTTTTTGGTGATGCTGTGGAACTTTTTGAGCTCCTTCGCCCCCATCTTGCTCTCAAATTGGTTTACAGTGCGACAAATGTTTCTCTTCGGCTCCTTCGCCTCATCCATCTCGTGCTTGTTGTTGTGCGGCGTTCCCGTGTACCCCGGCGTTGCGGCCTCCACTGTGAGGAATGGTGTTGCCATCACCGGAATTGTCATTTTTGTTCTCTCGTTTGAAATTGGCCTTGCTGGGTGTTTTGGCGTGCTAACACAGGACATATTCCCGCCTTCGTTCCGCCCCAAAGGTGCCTCCTTCGTCATGCTGGTGCAGTTTCTGTTCAACCTCATTATAAACCTCTGTTTCCCTATTGCGGTGGAAAGGGTTTCGGGGGGCCCTTCCGCCAACCAGGACAAGGGACAAGCAGTTGCCTTCATCTTCTTCGGCTGCGTCGGCCTCCTCTGCTCCATCATCGAGCTCTTCTTCCTTCACCGATGGGAGGACATCCACCCCGAAGGCAGCAGGGCGAAAAAGGCAAACCCGGAAATGCAGCAGACACTCGAGTCGGCGCCAGAACCGCAAAACAACGTCACTGCATAACCGTTCGTCTTTTCCGTAGAGCGGACAAGATTTAGGGTGGACCGCGGGAATTACCTTCCAGAGCAATCGGAGCCACAACGGCAGCACAACTAAAAAAAAGGAAAACGATGTATAGGCGACTTCTTCAATTATGTGCATTTCCTTCCAAACACAAATATCCTTTTTGCTTTCGTTTTATGGTTTCCTTCCCCTCTTCATTGGTTGTTCCCGACAGGCTGATTTAACAGTGAGAGATCAAACACGTGAGCCGTCATTGTATTTTTTGGGTGTTGTGCTCTTTCCTCTCTCCTCTCTCCTCGGAGAAGGGTTCATACTTGTGTGCGGCTAGCAATCAAAGTGAACGTATTTTTTGCTTTCGTTTTTTCCTTCCCCTCTTCATTGGTTGTTCCCGACGGGCTGATTT
>NW_021704948.1:0-798 GCF_003719485.1 Trypanosoma conorhini | reverse complement strand
TTCCCCTCTTCATTGGTTGTTCCCGACAGGCTGATTTAACAGTGAGAGATCGAACATGTGAGCCGTCATTGTATTTTTTGGGTGCTCTTCTCCTCTCTCCTCTCTCCTCGGAGAAGGGCTCATAATTGTGTGCAGCTAGCAATCAAGGTGAACGTATTTCTTGGTTTCTTTTTTTTGTGTTGTGGGTTTTTTTTTGTGACAGCCACTTTGGCGTGCACATTGGGGAGAGAAGTCATTGGTGTTTCTGTGGGGGGTGCCACTCAAGCACCCATCATTGCCCCGCTCCGCGCACCGCAGGAGGGCAGCAACTGCTTTGGCGCCGCCTGCGGTGCGCGCTTGGCTGCTAGGCACTTCCTTGTTTCTCCCCACCCTTTTTTTTATCCTCTTGCGCGTGCCGTCCGCCCATGCGGCGACCAGAAGAAGGCCGAGTCATGCGCACGAACCCGACACTGTGAGGGAGTATGTTTTCTGTTGGCGAAGGGGCGGCTGCGAGTGGCGTGGGAGGAGGGACTGGCGCCGGGAGTTGTACGGCTGCTGCAGCTGGCTGCCGGTTGAGTATGCGTGACGCGCTCGCGGGGCCCGTGGCGTGTGGGCCTTTTCTGCTGCATTGAGGTGGTGGCTGGGAGGCCGTGAGTGAGGGCCTTTGGCGGGTGACGGCAAGGGCGTGGGCGCTGGGCTTCCTCGATGTCCCCACACACCTCCGTGTGGCTGCTGGGGCCTCCGTTGCCGTGCAGGGTCAGCGGTGACGCTTGTCCTGCACGCGTGTGCTGTCTTCTGTTTATTATTTTTGTGCCGGTA
>NW_021705020.1:0-5410 GCF_003719485.1 Trypanosoma conorhini | reverse complement strand
ATATGTTTACCCTTTTTTCTTTTATTTCTGTTTTCTTCTTCTTCTTCTTCTTGGACCACTCCTCCCTTCTCGTGGGTGAGAGTGTGGGAGTGTGAGCCCAACGAAAAAGACACCATGAAAGCGAAGAAAAACAAGCACAACACAAATCTCGTGACTGCCGCCTTTCCTCCACTTCTGCCACTTTTTTTTCTTTTTTTCTTGTGCGTGCGTGTGTGTGTGTGTGGGTGGGTGCTCGCCTCTCTGTCGGTGCTCTCTTTTTGTGCGTGTGTTGTTCCACAGTCTTCCCTTTTAAAGTTTTTTTTTACTGCTTCTCTTTTTGATGATGCTGCGTTGTGCATAAGTGCATTTTTTGCTCCTCTTTTCCCCCGCGCCCCCTGCAACGGCGCGAGAAGTGACAGCAGGATGCAACAACAACAACAACTGTTGCCGCGCTTTCGCCCTCCGCAGGGAAGAGGGCGGAGGGTGTATGATGTACGCAGATGCACACACACACACGCTTATATATATATGTGTGTGTGTGTGTGCTTGTATGCATGCATGCATTTAGCTGTGTGTGTGAGAGAGAGTGTGCATGTAGCCTGTAGCCGCAGATGTCTGCGGGTACGTGTTTGAGGCTCGAGGGGAACAAGGTGAGGCAGAGGGGAAGAAAAGGAACGGAGCAGCCGAGGTGAAGAGGGTGACGGCGGGCGGTGATGGTGGCGGCGACAGCTGTTCTCACGGCTGCGTGGGGTGGGGGTGGGGGTGGGGGGATGACGCCGCAAGTTTATATATTTGTAGGAGCGCGTCAACGGCGGTTGTGGACTCGCGCGCCATCTCTCTTTTCTTCTCTCTCCCTTTCGCTGCTTTCTTTGTGCAAAGTGTTTCTGCGTTGTTGTTTTTTTTTTGCTTCTGTACGTCCCTGCGGGGGCCGTTTTACTCTTCCCGCAGCCGCAGCTGCCAGCGGAGGCGAAGGCGCCCTCCACCTCACCCCCTTTTTCCCCTCCCTCCAGTTTGCTTTTCCTTTTCGTTGCGTGTGCCTGTGGGCGTGTTCGGACCCGCCTCTCGCTCCGCGTCGCCGTGGCGGTGTGGCTCCCGCCAGCCGAGGCGCGGGGCCCCGTCTCCCTCCGCCTTCGTTCTCCCGCGCACGTGCGCGTCGGGGGGGGGGGGGGGAAGAAGGCAGGTGCGGCACGGCCGCGGAATGCCTTGCTGCCTCGCCGTGCCGCACCTGCCTTCTTCTTGCCGTTTTGTTGTGCCTTTTCTCTCGACCTCCCGCTGCCTGGTTTGCCCGCGAGAGTATACGCAAGCGCGCGCGTCCACCAACGACGGAAAAGGAAGAGAATAACAAACAAACGAACAAACAAGAACAAAAGCACACACACGTGCACACGTATAAAAAGGAAGTAGAGAGGAGATTAGTCCTCCACCCGGGCCCGGCGGTTTCTCTCTGAAGACGCAGGAGCAATCGCAACAATGAGGGGCACTCCACGGATTGCCGCTCCCTCCTGGCGCGCTCCCTGGCTTTGCGTGCTGCTTCTCCTGCTCAGCTGTGCGGTGACGCCGACGCGCGCGGATGACGGCGCCGTCTCCATTCTGGTGACTGCGAACAGGGACGAGTGCTTCGTGGAGGACATCCCCGGCGTTGGCGTGAAGGTGTTTCTGCACTACATGGTGACCTCCGGTGGTTCGCTTGACATCGACACCACCATCTATGGACCGGACGACGCCCACATTTGGGAGTCTGTCCGCGAACCTGAGGCCCGTGTGCTTTTCAAAACACGCACGCCGGGGCGACACCGCATCTGCTTCTCCAACAAGATGAGCACCATCACCACGAAGGTGGTGGCGTTCTCCATAGCGGTCGGGGAGTCGGGGAGGGAGACAGATAATGACCAAACGGCCAAGGCAATGGACCCGCTGGAGCGGTCCATCATGCGCATTCAACAGGGGCTGCGCGAGGTGCAGGAGGTGCAGCGGTACCTCAGGGGGCGCGAGCGTGTGCACCGTGCGACGACGGAGGTGGCAAACACGCGTGTTGTCGTTTGGTCAGCCGTAGAAATATTAATTATTGCCTTTATGGGTGCTGGCAACGTGTGGTACCTGAAGCGAATCTTCAACAAGCGAAGAGTGGTGTAGGAGCGTGAGGAGAAAGAGGTGGGAAGGTGTACGAGGGCGATGGAAGTTATGAATTTATTCAACACCCACAAACACACACACCCACGCGTCGACTCTGAGAGGTATGAAGGGGGAAACACTCCAACGAAGGCAAGGGAAAGAGACGACAAAACGCTGGTGGATACTCCGTCACCTGCTGCAAATCTGCCATTGTTGCTTCTGTGCTGCCGCCTTTGCTCCTCCGTAGATGCATCTGGGTGTGGGCATCCTTCATCGCACAATGTGATGGATGCATGAGGAAGATGAGTTCCTCACGTCTGCGGAGCGGGCGGCGCTCAGTTGCATTTCGCTTCTTCTTGCTTTTATGCGCCACATGCACTCACTGCCACTTTTTTCGTCGTTTCTTCTTTTTTTTTCTGCTTATATGTTGCTCCCCTTTTCCCGCTTGTCTTGCTGCGTTGCGTGCCAACACCCTTCCTCTGCTAGTTTCCCTTCGCAGTTTGGCGGCTTCCCACACATACCCACACCGACAGACACAGAGAAAGAGGGAGGGAGAGACAGAGAGGGCGAGGCTAGAACAGTGCAAGGCTTGACACCCGGTGGACGCGGTACCCAAATACACCCGCAGGAGGGCACGTGCGGGTAGAAGTAAACAACAGCCAACTCGACAACCGGCTACAGAGTCAGTAGGTGAACACCTGTGCCCTCGGGTGGACGTGTGGGGTGGTTGAACACAAGACGGAGCGCAGAGGAGGACAAGCCAAGCCGCAGGAAAATGCCCAGAAAAGCCCTGCTAGGTAACTGGTTTGAGGAGGAGGCCTACGCACGAGATCGAAGGCGTCTCATGGAGGGCCGCAATGGCGGTGTCGTCGATGCCGCACGTGAGACTCAGCTCATTTTGGCCAAAGTGAAGCATCACAGCACACCGTACCCAATGTCCCCCATGCCTGAAGATGGATTTCTACACTTCTACGCCCCAGTTATGCTGCAAAATGCTGCAACCCTAGGTTTTATGTCGCTTGACTTAGAGGACCGCGCGCTGCGACCCACAGGATGGAGCGTCGTGTGCTCAACGGCGCCGGCCAGTGGCCCGACACTGCGCAATTGTTTTGTCTTGGTGCCAGCGCCGACGGGACCCACAGATATGATCCCCCCGCCACCCGAGGAGAAGGATTTGGTGCACTACGGGCAGCCGTTTTTCATCATGACAGTGCCAGAACTGAGCGATGATCCGCTTTCACTTGCGTCGGAGCGCAAGGGGCCTAATAGCGCGTCGAAGGTGACGGGGAAGTACCAAGACGTGTTCTTTTCCCCAGACGGCAGCACCGCAGAGACGATGTGGGTGGCGGATTTCTCGAACCCAGAGTATATTGAGGACATGCGTGACAGGCCCGTGAAGGGGGACGCCGTCTTGGTGATCCGCCACAACCAGACCAACGTCCCACTGGCGAGCACAAAGGCGGTGTTCTACAACGACTTCGGCCCGGAGTATGAGGTCTGTTGCAACAAGTTTGCGTTGCCCGGGTCGAGGACTCGTGGGAGCCCGCTCACCGACGAAAACTACTGGATCTTTGTTCACAGTGAGCAGCGTGAGGAGCAGCAGGGCGAGGCAGAGGGGCGGGAAGAGGAGCAGAAGAGGGCTTCGGCCCCCGCCTAGGCGGCGCCGCAGTCGGTCAACGATGTTTGTACAAAACACTCTCGGATCAACAGATGTAACACACATTTTATTTGCTCATGTAAGTCTCTGTGCCTCCTACAGAGGGCAAACGCTTGCAGAGGAAGAACAGACCTCCCTCTCCCTTTCTTCCTCCCCACCCCTACCTGCGAAAAGACGAAGAGAAGTGAAAGAAGGTGAAGCGAAAAAAAAAACAATTGAAGATTACTTCCACTCGTTTTATGGGGGGAGAAAAGTGTGTGATGCCCATGATATGCCATATCTATACGCATATATGATCTCTTGGAGAGGCGCAGAGTTGTGTGGAGTTCGTTCTGCTCACCTCACATCTTCTTACCCTGCCCTTTAGCGTGCTTTGCCTTTCTGGCTGGGTGGGTGTAAGAGAGCAACAACGTGAAAAATAAAAGAGTCAACAAACAGCAACAACAAAGAAAAAAAAAGAAGGGAGTTGAAAAGTTTGCCAGCATGCGACTTTGTTTGCCTATCAATTCTCCAGTGAGGCAAACGTCTCTGTTTTTCGCCCTATGCCTCTTCACACTGGGTGGCGTGCTCTCAGGCTCCGCGGCGACGTTGGACGATCCTCGCTTCCGTATTCATGGACCTTCCTACGCCTACATGGATTGCTCTGCCTGCATTGCCTTTGCGGGGTACCTGGGGCAGCGCATGAACGCCTCCCTAGAGTACGACGGCAGGGGTGGCGCCACCTTCCTCTCCACACATCGCCTAGACGCAAAGAACAAGCTCCAGCGTAGCGTGTACGCCACAAGCGAGTTGCGTTCCGTGGAGGTTTTGGAGAAAATATGCAATGACGCATTGGAAGAGAACTATGTTCTGCGTTTGGACCTCGACAGACGTATTCGCGTGTATGAGTCTGAGAAGTCCGATTCGCCCTTCGCCCAACACTACAGTCTGCAGGACGCTGAGGCGCTCAAGTCCGTCTCCAAGACTGCTGTTCGGAGTTTTTGCACACGTGTAATGGATGAGGAGGAGGATGCCATGATGGCGCTCGTGCGGGAGGTGCGTGAGCTGGCGGAGCTGGAGAGGCGCCTGTGCGGCGGCAACGACGTCAACAGCAGCGCAGCGACGACTCCGCCGCCGCCCCTTGAGGAGTTAATTACGGCCGTGTGCATTGGGACAGAAGCGAGCCTTGCCGCAGAGCTTGGTCGCATCCATCGGTATGAGCAGTGGCAGGACACCTTCGCCAAGCGGCGGGAGGAGGCGATCGAGAAGAGTGGCGGAAGAAGCAGTGAACCCGTCGTTGCAAAGCCGGTGGAACATAATGCAAACGATACCAAGCCGTGGGTGTTGTTTCCCGAATTGGGTGCCGATGCCGACCAGGACGGCGATGGCGACGGCGATGCCGGCGAGGGCGATACGGGAGAGAGAGGCATGGATCTGTAGGTTTCCCCCATTTTTGTTTTTCGATGTTTTTCTTCTTCTTCTTCTTTCCGCCTGCGTTTTTTCTTTTTCTGTTCTTCCTACTTCAGTGGACTTAGCTTCAGCATGAACAATGTGACGCCTTGCGTCAGGAGGGAATGAAGGCTGTTGGAAGGGAAGTGAACAAGAGACAAGGCTGCAATGCGGCCTGTCTTGAGGAATGTGCGCTGTTCAATGCCTTCCCCACCTGCTTTTCCCCGTATATAT
>NW_021705011.1:4073-5472 GCF_003719485.1 Trypanosoma conorhini | reverse complement strand
AGGAATAAAGAGGAGGTCGCCCACTGAAAGCAATAAAAGCAAACAAACAAACTAAAAGGATAAAAACAGTTACGGTGCTGTACCCATGCGACCAAGCAGGACGGCAGCGGCTCGTCGGGGAGCAAAGAAAAAAAGGACCGACGGACCCGCATGAGTGGAGTTGTGTATATATACGAGCACATTATGTGTTGTCTGCCTCGTGGGGCGAGGCACGGGCGAGAGAGTCCGTGCAGGGAGACACAGAAAAGGAAGAGCTGCGTGCACACGGCCCTCCGCCCCCCTCACTCTCACTCAGTCCCTCACGCGGCCACCATCGCAGCGGCAGCCGCACACGCAAGCAGAAGAAGCAGCGCAAGGGGGGAGGTGGAGTGCGAGGCCGCGGCGCTGCTGTCACCGTCGCTGTCGCCGGGCGCAGATTTTTTTGCACTCGTCAAGTTGGTAGTGGTCGCCGCCCGAGCAGCCTCCCCCGCTGCGCCATTCGTGTTGGCGGCCTGCTCTGCTGGCGCTGCCGCCTCCCCACTGGCTGCGGGCGCAGCAGCAGCCCCGCCAGGTGGCGCATTTTGTGGCGCCGCGGCACCGGGTGTTCGAGTGCCCTCGCCAACGTCCCCTGCGCTCCCTGTGGCCCGGCCGCTGGCAGGAACACCAACACCCGGAGCAGCAGACGCGGTGGATTGTTGCTCGCTGCTGCCGCCAGCGGGTGGATTCCCTGCGGCTGCGGCAACTGTCTCTTCTTCTCGCGCTTCTGCCGGACCCTCGCTGGGGCTCTCCGGCCGCACATCTTCCTGCCGGGTCTGAGCCGCCGCCGGCGGTTGCGGCGAGGGTCGAGATTCCGCTGCCTGGCGGCCCTGCGGCGCCGTCCCGTGCGGCTCTCCTGCGGGTGCAGAGGGAATTGGCGCTTGAGGGCCCACGCCACCGCTGGCACCTCCGTCCGCCCGCCCAGTCTCACCGGCACGTGTGGAAGCACCGGCCCCTGCAGCCTGCAGGCCGCCGGCGGACGCACCGGTTGAACTTGCGGCATGTTTACTTCTAAACTCCGCTGCATAAGTTTCGTTGTGCTTACACTGCTCACGCAGGAGCTCGTCGAGGGTCTTACTTGAATTCAGCAGCATCAGAAACTTCAAGTTGCTCTCCGTGCAGTAGTCCATATGCCACGCCCAGCCCCCGCCGGCGGCGCAGCACAGCGCGCAGAGGGCGCACACCAACAGCAGCGCACGGCCAGCCATCGTCTCTCTCGTCACTTGTGTGTGGCCTTGAACACAGACAATCTCCCCTTCAACGCAGAAAAGAGAAAAAGTGAGACAAGCCGCACCGCCACGCCCACAGAAGAAAATAACGTGCCGCGGAGCCCAGTAAGACGCACACAAACAGGCCGCAAGCAGGTGGGCGCAGCAGGAAAAAC
>NW_021705011.1:1730-4048 GCF_003719485.1 Trypanosoma conorhini | reverse complement strand
GCACCGGTTGAACTTGCGGCATGTTTACTTCTAAACTCCGCTGCATAAGTTTCGTTGTGCTTACACTGCTCACGCAGGAGTTCGTCGAGGGTCTTACTTGAATTCAGCAGCATCAGAAACTTCAAGTTGCTCTCCGTGCAGTAGTCCATATGCCACGCCCGGCCCCCGCCGGCGGCGCAGCACAGCGCGCAGAGGGCGCACACCAACAGCAGCGCACGGCCAGCCATCGTCTCTCTCGTCACTTGTGTGTGGCCTTGAACACAGACAATCTCCCCTTCAACGCAGAAAAGAGAAAAAGTGAGACAAGCCGCACCGCCACGCCCACAGAAGAAAATAACGTGCCGCGGAGCCCAGTAAGACGCACACAAACAGGCCGCAAGCAGGTGGGCGCAGCAGGAAAAACAAAAACAAAAACAAAACAAAAAAAACCACTCCTCGCCTCCACTCCCTTCCCTATTGCCCTCGCAGTTACAGTTAGTGTTATTTCCGCTTCCTAGACGCGCCCGCACGCTCACTTGAACACGCGCCCCTCCAGCACCGGCTTCGGGATCGTCGGGCCCTCCCAGCAGAGGTAGTCCGTGATGCGCTCCCGCTGCGCCGCGACGTCGGCCACCTCCTCCCAGTCGAACAGCTCCGTGTCCTCCACCGCGGCCACGATCTCCGGCATGCCCTTGCCGCGGAAGACCCACAGCGCCACAATGTCGTGCCGCTTCTCCTCCCCAACGATCAGCGCGACGCCAAAGGCGTACTTGCGCACGTGCTCCATGCGCTGGAACCACCCGCGGATCAGGTTCGCCGTCATGAACTGCATCTTGTTGTCCTCGTTGTACTTGTAGCGGCACCAGAACGTCGTGTAGCCGGCGGGGTCGTAGTGCTGGAAGAAGTACGGCGCGGCCACCGTGCGGGTGTCCGTGTTGCTGTACTCGCGCTTGAACGCGTCCAGCACGAACGGGCTCGGCGGCAGCTCGTCCAGCGGGTTCGGCTTCTTCTTCTCCTTCGGCGCCTCCTCCTCCTCCGCATCGGCGGCGGCTGCGGCGGCCGCCTTCGGCTTCTTCTCCGCCTTGGCGGGCGCGGCGGCGTCCCTGCCCTTCCGCTCCTCCTTCACCGGCCCGAACGTCGCGCCCTGCGACCGCAGCACCTCCACCGTCTTCGGCTGATGCATCACCGTGTTGTACAGGCGGTAGGCGCCGCGGTACTTCTTCGTCAGCGCCTCGCCCTCCGCGTGGTTCAGGCGGTAGTGCCACTGCAGCGCGAAGGCCACCGCGACGTCCGCCACCGTCATGCGCTCGCCGACGAGGAACGTGCGCGTCTCCAGCCACGTCTCCAGCGCCTGCAGCGCCTCGTGCACGCGGTCCATCGCGCCGGCGGGCAGCGGCTCGCCGCGGAAGGCGTGCAGCACAAACGGCACCACGGCCGCGTCCAGCTCCGTCGCCGCAAAGTCGAGCCACATGTCCACCTGGCTGCCCTCCAGCGGCGTGCGGCCGTACAGGAAGCCGCCGCTCCGGTCGAGGCGCGCGATGTGGCGCAGGATGGCGTTCGACTCGAAGACGCAGCCCCCCTCCGTCTGCAGCACGGGGTAGCGGCCGCAGGGGCTGAAGTTGCGGCAGTAATCCGCCGTCTCGTTCTCGCGGCCGTACTCGCACGGCCTCAGCGTCACGGGCACGTTGGCGAGGGCGGCCGCAGCCAGAATCTTGTGCATGCGCGCGTTCTCAGGGCTCACGCCGCTCCACAGCGTGAGGGACATGGCGTGTGTGTGTTTGTGTGGGTGTTGGCGTTTATACTTGCAAAAGCAGCTGCGCGACACAGGCGAGAACAACGAGGAAGAAGGGGAGGAGCGGCGGCGAGAAGCAGTGGGGCGGCAGGAGAGCGTGAATAGCAGCTGGACGCAAAAGCAGAGAGAGGCAATGATAAAGACACGCAGACACACGCAGCCAGTTGAAGGGGCGCATTCAATCAGAACACACAAACACAAGCAGAGAAAGTTAAAAAAAGAAACAAACCCGTGAAGTGGAACCGACACGTCCGCCCAGCAGTGGGGACGCGCAGCAACACGTGGGACGACCAGCACAAACACACACACTCTGTTCCCGCACAGCCCAGTCCAGGAATAAAGAGGAGTTCGCCCACTGAAAGCAATGAAAGCAAACAAACAAACTAAAAGGATAAAAAACAGTTAACGGTAGACTGTACCCATGCGACCAAGCAGGACGGCAGCGGCTCGTCGGGGAGCAAAGAAAAAAAGGACCGACGGACCCGCATGAGTGGAGTTGTGTATATATACGAGCACATTATGTGTTGTCTGCCTCGTGGGGCGAGGC
>NW_021705011.1:0-1705 GCF_003719485.1 Trypanosoma conorhini | reverse complement strand
AGGACGAGAGAGAAAAAGAGAAAGCAAGAGAGGTCGCCCACTGAAAGCAATGAAAGCAAACAAACTAAACTAAAAGGATAAAAACAGTTACGGTGCTGTACCCATGCGGCCAAGCAGGACGGCAGCGGCTCATCAGGGGGCAAAGAAAAAAAGGACCGACGGACCCGCATGAGTGGAGTTGTGTATATATACGAGCACATTATGTGTTGTCTGCCTCGTGGGGCGAGGCAAGGGCGAGAGAGTCCGTGCAGGGGGACTCACACGCACAAATAAAAAGAAACAGAGAAGGACGAGCTGTGTGCGCACGGCCCTCCGTCCCCCTCACTCTCACTCAGTCCCTCACGCGGCCACCATCGCAGCGGCAGCCGCACACGCAAAAAGCAGAAGAAGCAGCGCAAGGGGGGAGGCGGAGTGCGAGGCCGCGGCGCTGCTGTCACCGTCGCTGTCGCCGTGCGCAGATTTTTTTTGCATTTGTCACCGGTGGCGTTGGTGCATTCTTACTGCCGGCTGCGTTGCCACGTTGGCGTTCTTCTGGTGTCACTGCGACGCTGGGCTGCGCGGCATCGGCAATTGCAGAAGAAGACGTTGTTGCTTCCGCTGCGCTTCCGTCCACGGTATTCCGCGTGGCTCCCAAGTCGCCTGCTGCCCTTCTTCGGTTGAGTGAGGCATTAGCCGCTTCGGCGACACCTCCGGCAGCTTGTGGCTGTGATACCTGCCGGTCCCCTGTTTCCTGCCGTGTCTGTGGGGCGCCACTGGCAGCTGCTCCATCGGCGGCTTGCCCGGCTGCCTGCCGAGAGCGTTGCCCTGCGCCGCCGCCACTCTCCCCCGTGTGGCCCTGGGAGGCGCCTGCCGTGGGCCGCTCCTGCGCCCCCTGAACACCCGCGTCCGACGTCGCTGCGGTCCCCGGCTTCGACGGCAAAAATGTGCGGATGGTTACGTTCACCTGCTTACACGTCCCAGCACCCTTGGCCCCTCCCACCACCCAAGGGCAGGGGGAATGCACCACGGTGTGGTTCGTCTCATTACGCGGCGGAAACGCCTTCTCCAAAGCCGTAGCGCCGCCTCCGCCACTCGTCACACCACTTGGCGCATGTCCCTCCACCGCCATCGCGCCGGCGGCAGCGCAGCACAGCGCGCAGAGGGCGCACACCAACAGCGCACGGCCAGCCATCGCCACCTCCTCTCACCGCAGCACAACACACACGCACAGGGTCTGGCGAGGGGCAGAAACACAGAGAAGGAAAGAGGATGAGCAAAACAAGCACAGAGACTCACTCACACGCACACACACGGGGAGCGCCCCGCAGAACGCATAAGTCAAACAACAAAGAAAACAAAAACCCACAAACGCAAGTCACGCGCCGCCGTCTCCCGCCGCCTTTTAACCCACCACAACGCGCCCAACGCCGGCCACCTCCCTCAGCGCTGTGCAGCAGGAGTGCGGCGTGGCGCGAAAAAATAAAAGTAACGATAAATGCCAAAAATAACCAAAACCCCGCAGTGGCACCGCCGCCCCCCAGCCGCGCCATGGGGCCCGTGGACGTGAGGCGCCACAAGAGAAACACAAAACCGCCTCACCCACCACGCACGGTGGCTTCTTCTTTTGTGCGGCATCCCCACGTGGCGCTGCCACACCGCGTTGCCCCAACGGCACCTCTTCCTTTTCCTTTTTCCTCCGCGCCGGCCTCGCCACCCGAGTTCCCAC
>NW_021705017.1:4534-5458 GCF_003719485.1 Trypanosoma conorhini | reverse complement strand
AGCCGATGTGCGGTGCGAGGTAGTGCCACGTTTTGGAGGTTCCCGACGGCGAGCGGGGGGACGGGGATGGAGCCGAAGGAAGGCAGGCCGCCGGAGCCGTGGGGGTGGAAGGTGGAGGGGGCAACTGCTCTAATGGACGACGCTGCGGCGCAGTTCTCTCCACCGCGCCCCGGGCCCCTGGCACTCACCTCGGGGAGGGGATGGCCGCATCAGCTGCGGTCTTTCTGCGACTGCTACCTTTACTCCGAGGTGGAGCGGGTGTGGCAGATTGCCTAGGGCGACCTGGACGAGTCGTTTGGCACGCACGGCGGAGCAAACTCCGCGCCTGTGCGGCGTGGCTTGGCCGGGACGTCCGGGATCGGGAAGTCGGTGGCGGCCGGCGCCTACCTCCCCTACCAGCTGCTGCACCACGACGCCGAGCAACTCCCACGGTTGCGCACTTCGTTGGGGGGCAGTGTTTTCTGTTTGACAAGGCCTCCAAAACGATGTCGCGCCTCCCTCGGTTGGGCTCGTCGGCGGAGAGTTTTCTGCAGGTCGCCACGCGCACGAGGGGGGTACATCATCTGCGACGTGATGTGGGGAAAACGGCAGGCGTTGTCCGTCAAACTCCCCCCTGCCGGCCGGAGCATGCCCGCGGTGCCGCCCCCAGAAGAAACTCGCTACAGGGAGTGGGAGGATGAAATGGGCGCCCGCCGCATCGTCATGGACTGCCCCGACGAGAGAGATGTATGGGCGATGCGTGCTTGGCCGATGCGGGAACGCCCTGCGGAGGAGCAGGTGAAGTACTGGGAGGGCGTCTAAGAGGGCAGGGCTCTTGCGGGCCCAATTCAGCGCAACGTTTTGGGCGGGCGCTGGCATAAGCTTGCGGTTGGCCTGCAGGGGGCGATGGAGGCACTCACGGCATGGGCCGTCAATTGCTACGTC
>NW_021705017.1:0-4509 GCF_003719485.1 Trypanosoma conorhini | reverse complement strand
AGCTGCGGCAGAACACCGACCACCAGCCAACACGAGAACCAGAGGGGTGGGAAAGGCAAAAAAAACGGGCACGCAGGCGCACGACCCCGCGCAGCCACATCCAGAGAGAGCGGGGGGTGGGAGAGGGCACCGCCCGCGCGGTGCGGGGCACATCACCACAGGAGCAGTGTGTCACGGCATCCACTCGCATTCACGCAGAAAGAGCAACCAAGACGCCTCTTGGCAATCCGCGTGAATCGCGGGGCACAATACAACTGCGCTGCTGCCTCTTTTGACGTATGGCACTCATCATTGGCATCCCCACACACCTCCGTCTCTGCGTGCGCATGCGTGGGCATCCGGGCGCACGCATTGCCCACTCACGGTGGAAATGGCACTGCCTCGTTGCGGTGGCATTTTGTGCCGCAACCCGCTCAGGCGTGAAGGCGCAGGGGACACCAGGCGGCTGCCCACCCGCAAGGAGGAGGAGGAGGGGCGCCGCCGCATTGCCCGCCACTACGCAAACACGCAGCGCCCTACACCCGCAAGGAAAGAGAGTGAGCCACAGCGCACTCTCCCCTCTTGTTGCCCCCTTCTCCATTAGTTTCTATCCTCTCCAAGGCCATCGGCGGAGGCGCCAGCAGCCGCCAGACCCAGCTGCCAGCATCGACTGCGACAGGATCATCCAAGTGCGCGGCAAAATATTTGTCGCGCGCGTGTGGCCGCGCGTGCCTGCAGACACGCAACGAAAAGGAGAAGTAAGGAAAAGCAAAGCGTGTAAATGCACACACAGCAGAGATGCAGGACGGAGAGTATATGAAAGAAGTCTGGTGAGACACTGGAATGCACTGCACTTGCAAAACACGGGAAATATGAAGAAAATAAAATTCGCTTTGACGAAAATCCCACACACGCACAACGAAAAAAAAAAAAACAAGAAAAAAGCGGAACGTCTTTTATTATTTTCCAAATTATCCATCTTGGGCCTCCCAAAACAGTAAACATAGTTTGCCTATAGGAAACAAGATATGTATTCGTTTCCACCGTTTAGCAGCCCCCGTGCAAATACATCATTTATATTCCACTGCAACGCACAGTGCGTTGCTCTACTGCTCATCCCTGTTTATTTGTTTTTGTTTTGTTTTTCCATCGGCCTCATCGGCGGTGCACACAACGCCGAGAGCGCAGTGGCCCTCTCGACGCAAGCAGTGGACCGATCTCGTCCGTCCCAGAAGAGTACCGAATAAAGAAGGAGAAAAAAAACAATGAAGGCCCTGTCCTGCTGGGCCCAAGGAAAGCGCATGTCCTTAAACAAAAAAAGATTTCTTGCATGGATTACAACAGGGGTTAAATCAAATTCAGGTACAATAAAAAGTGTAAACTCCTCAAGCGGCTTTAGTTAGTTCAGAAGTTGCGTGGATAGGCGCACGTGCCACCACTGAAGGCAGAACCGCCTTCACAATGGTTCACTTAGGATACAGCCGCAAAGCCCCATAGCCCCAACAGCAGCAGGACCGCCCCAAACACACCCGCGCCCATGGAGCCGTCGCCTTTGTGCCCTCCTTCCTTCTTCCCCTTTCCGTCTTCATCAGGGGAACCGGCATCTTCATGTTGTACCGGCACGTCGTTGTTGTCGTCGACCTTTTTGAGTTCCGCGTCGGCCAGCGGACGGTCGTACAGAAGGACGTTCGTCACCGCCACCGAGCCGCCTCTGTCTTTGCCGTCATCTTCGTCTCCAAAGTGGAAGTGCGAGATTTCGTGTGGCCGCTTCTCGGGCGTCGGTATCGCGTCGGAACTCCCCACCAGCTTGCCGTCCACGTACACGGAGCCATTGTTGCCCTGCAGCATGAGCGCCACCTTGTACTCCTTCCCCGGCTCCCACGTGCCCTTCGCCGCCTTCGCGCCGTTGAAGACAGTCTCCCACTGTTTCTCCTTGTTGTACGACAGCCCCACCAGCACCGTGCTTTTGTCGTCCTCCAGCCTCGCTCCCAGCAGAGAAACGCTCTCCCTCGGAACCTGGGTAATCTTCACCGTCGCCACAATCGCGAACCCGTAATTCACAAAGCCGTACAAATAACCGTAGTCCCACGTGTTCACGGGCCACACGGCGTGGGAGTCGGGCCCAGCGAACTCAAAGCCATTTTTGACCTTAGTTCCTTCCGTCACGGTGGCGTTCAAGCAAAGGTACTCGTCAACCCACGTTTCATCACTCGACACGTCAGTCAAAAGCCCAACCAGATTGGCCGTGGGCACAGACAACTTGGAGAAGGCGGCGTCCAGCTTTGCCCAAGCCGTCAAGACGGACTTGATCTTTTTCAGCTCCTCCGTCAGGGAGACAAGAACCAGGCTCCTGCTCCCCCCATGTCCCTTCTCTTGCAAAAGGTACAATTCATCATTCGAGTGCAGCAGGGCGTTGGCGAACGGCGGATACAAATCGGCGTCGACGGAAATTGGGCCGACATGAAATGCGCGTTTGTTGTCAGTGGCCCAAAGGAAGAGTTCCTTTGCCCTCGCCTCCTCGAACGAGTGCTCTTGCTGAGTGTACAGCATGACCTTCGTCCCAGCAATGGTCGCGGTGATGAGGGAACTCACACGCCGATCTCGTTGCGAAGGGTCCAATATAAAATCGCTCCGCACGCGTGAGATTGCCCCGACGGCATCCTTCCACGTTGCTCCCATGTCCCTCGACTCGAACACCTTGTGCGCACGCATACAAGTAGCAACCATCACAAGTTGCCCCTTTTCCCACTCGACGATGCGGGGCTCAGCGCAGCCCTCAGGGGACGTCCCCTTTGCAAGCGTCCAAGTTTTGCCGTCCTTCGAATAAATGACAGTGGAGACAAAGTCCCCTTCCTCCTTGCGCGCCACCAGAGAAAACACAATCGTGCCGTCGTCCATCACAACGCCTGCACCACCGCCACTCCATAAGTCGTTCAGGCCTTTCTCTTTACCGGCTTTGAGGGCCTGCGAGAGCAGCGAGATGGGTGGGTCCCACTTGACCATTTCACCTTGACTGCCGCCCTTGGGCTGCGCTGCCTCACCCACCACCAAATCCAGCCCACTATTGTCTCCCCGCCAGTAATCCTCAGTCTTCTCGAAGATCATCTCATAGCTTTCAATAAGGAGGAAGACCTTGTTGCCCTTTACAACTGCTTCGGGTCGGGACACGACGCCCACATGATCCACCTTGCTCTTTCTTCCAAAGACGGTGTATGCCTTCCATGTCGGCTTACCCACCTCAGAGGCAAAGGAAGAAAAGCCCTCCGCGGCGTTGATGTACCCTGCCACACCATCAGAAAACGAAAGCCACGTTGCTTGCTTATGGGGGTCATCAAACTTGAGGTGAGCTTCGGCGAACGCAACCATTACCCCACCGACACGGACGAGAGAAGGCGAGGTGAAGGAATCCTTCGGCCCAGCGGCGCCCTCCTTTTCCACCTTTGTCTTCTTTGGCACGAAAAGCTCGATCCCCTGTGGCAGTTGCACTGCCTTTGGTTTCTCCTCATGCTCAGCGTGCGCAACGCCACTGCCGCTGCTGATATGCAGCAGGAAGAGGAGCAGCACCGCAGAACAGAGCAATTGCCGAGACATGTTGAGTAGTGACCCCTCCCTTTCTCTTCCTTCCCTGCTTGTGGCGGGTCCGGTCAGGACGCGGCCTTTGTGCGTGTGAGGTGTGTGCCTTCACGACAGCAGCAGCACTTCAGTGTGTGTGTGTGTGTGTGTGTGTGTTGCTGGTGTTAACCTCAGAGCCTTCAACGTGCGCGGTAGCTAGAGTAGCTAGGAGCGTTTAGTCTCTTTCCTTCAGTGTGTGTGTGTGTGTGTTCAAAAACAAACGGCAGTGAGAAGGGGGGTGGGGGGGAAGCGGCAATGCGGGTTGCACTGCTCTGACGCAGTGGTGCAGCATCTCATTAAGCCTGTCGCTGCAAAACGGCACATCAACCGCCGTGAGAGCTGCCTCCCCTGCCGAAGAAGGGTAGAAAAACGGACTCAGCAGCCCAATAAAGAGACGCCAACTCCACCTCCTTCGCAGCGCCAGCAAGCCGCAGGCACAGAGCTGGGCCACGCTCCGATGCATGTGAGACGGCACTGCACCAGCATGAATGGCAATCGCAGTCTCTGGCGCCACCGGGAGCAGTTGTTGCGCAGCGCACCTGCCTTCTTTTTTTTCTTCGCTCGCATAGCAGTCCGCCTCGCCCCATTCCGTTCCTCTCCACTGCGGGTTGCCTGCGAGGAAACCTGTCGTTACTGTCACCCGTCCGTCCACGCCTCTCCTGCAGCCGCTGACTCCGTTAGAATGTGCTCACAGCACCTTCAGCGGTCCTTTTTCGTTGACACTACTGTATGGCGGCGCTCTGCGGCCGTCGTAATCCCCCTTCCCCCCTCACGCCACTGAAAGAAGCACTCCTGGTTGCTCGTTGTCTCCGCGTACACACTCACAGAAACGCAGGAGGTGCTGAAGTGCACAGCGGGCGAAAAAAGCGATCCGGCGCCTCCTGCAGCTTGGCACGCTGCGCCATGTGCCCCACGTCA
>NW_021705018.1:0-5439 GCF_003719485.1 Trypanosoma conorhini | reverse complement strand
CGTCTAGTGTTTGTTGTTCGTTGTTGCTGTTTTGTTTGTTTTTTCTGCGTGTGTTTTGCATGGCCTTTTTATTATTTTTCACTTTCCTGCTTTCCGGGTGCGCGCTGGCGCCACTGCGCGGCGCTTTGCTTTCCGCGCCGCCCGATTTCTGTGTCCCGCCTTCTTCCTTCTTTCCCCCTTCTTGTTTTGCCGCCTGCACGCGCCATCGCTGCCTCGGTCCGGGTGCACGCACGCGCGCCGCGCAACGCAACGCAACGCAACGCAACGCAACGCAACGCAACGCAACAGCGTGGGGGAAACCAATATTTTTTCCTTTAAGAAAAGAAAAACAACAACAAAGCAAAACGAAGCAACGGAGAGGAAAGGCCACAGCAACGACAAGAGCATTATCCAGGGAAAGTGATCGATGTTGCGCCGCTCTTGCGTGTTGGCGACTGCGTCGGGCCCGCTTGCGCTGCCAGCTGACATTCATGACTGGGCCCCGCTACGGCAGTACCTGGAAAAGAGCACCGTCGGGGGCTGCACCGACCGCACCGTCCTGGATGCCTCCATCATCCCAACGCGACACCTGCAGCGAAGTCTTTTTCGTCTCCCGGTTCCAAAGCTAAAAAATACGTGTTCCCGCTACTTGAACGCCGTCAAGCCGTTGGTCTCACCAAAACAATTTGAAGCCACCACCAAAATTGTGAATGACTTTGAATCGGGTGAGGGGCGTGTCTTGCAGGAGGAGTTGGTGCGCACCGACAAGGCAAACAAGCACACCTCCTACATCTCGGCGGACTGGTTTGATTTTTACCTTTCAGACAGGCGGCCGTTGCCGATCAACACAAACCCGTGTCTGCTCACGAGACGCGACCAGGACAAGCCGGACATGCTCACCCGTGCAACATTCTGGATTACCAGCAGTGTGGCCTTTTACCGTATGTATCTTGAGAATACGCTGAAACCTGATATATTCAGTTTTGCTCCAGAAGGTCATTACAGCAGGAGGCAATGGTTTGAGCGCACGGTGGCTCTTTCGCCAAGGTCTATTGCCGCAAAGGTGTGTGTGTTCGGCTCAAATTTTCAGGCCTTTCCGCTGGATATGTCGCAGTACTCTAGTTTGATGAATTCTACACGTCTACCTGGGACACTGAAGGATGAGGTTCGATGCTTCAGCTATACGCCGCACATCATTGTGCAGTTCCGTGGTCACCAGTACGTTGTCAATGTTGCCGACAGCGAGTGCAGGCCGCTTCCGGAGGAGCAGATCTACGCGAGACTGAAGGCCATCATTGACCTGAACCCAAGTCCGCCAAAGGTGGATATTGGGGTCTTTACATCCACGGACCGGCCAACGTGGCACGCTGTGCGTACAGAGATGTTGCGCGACAACGAGAATCAAAATAACTTTGAATTGCTTGATTCGGCTATGTTTGTAATGAACCTTGATGACGACGTGGACGTGGACTTCTTGAACTGTCGTGGTGCTGTCGATGCCACTCGCGTGTCGCTTGTAAAGAACACGAACCGTTGGTGGGACAAGAGCATCTCGGTCATTGTAACGAAGGACGGTTTTCTCGCCATCAACTTTGAGCACAGTTGGGGGGACGGGGTTGCCGTCCTACGGTCCACGCAAGACATCTTTAACCACTCCATCATGCGCAGCAGCAAAAGCATGCGACGCGATGCGGCTCCCACTGAAGGCGTGAAACAATTACGGTGGCGCCTAACGCATAAACTGGAGCAGGAGGGTGTCAAAGCAAAGTTGCGCCTTGACGCGGATATTCGCCGAATGGATTTGAGCTTATGCATTGTAAAGGAAGTGGGCACTTCGGATCCCATCTTCCGCACGGGGCCCGTCAAGGGTGACCCGTTCTTGCAGTTGGTGATGCAGCTGGCTTGGTGGCGATTGTACAAGAGTACAGTTAGCACGTATGAGAGTGCCAGTACAGCAGCGTATCGTCACGGCCGTACGGAATGCATCCGCTCCGCAACGATGGAGAGTCAGGCCTTCACGATGTTGATGGACGCCCCGCACGTCGCTGCTAGCGAGAAGGTTGAGGCGATGTTTAAGGCCCTGCGAAAGCACGCCGAGCTTTCCAAGAATGCCAAAATGGGTGAAGGAGTGGATCGCCATTTGTTTGCTCTACAGAAGGTGGCACAACGCCGTAATCCGTGCCGTGTTCCGGATCTATTTTCAAGTCCCTCGTACACAACACTTTGTAGTAACATGATGAGCACCTCTACACTTCGCTCAGACGCACTTGTTGGCGGCGGTTTTGGGCCTGTAAGTCCCGGTTATGGCATTGGCTACGCGGCGGATCGGGAGACGCTGGCGTTTAACGTGTCCTGCTGGAAAGAAGGGGGGCCGCGGTACTCTGCCGACGACTTTACGCAGGCGCTTTACGCTGCCGCCTTGGACATGTACAACCTCCTGCGTTCAGCTAAAACGGGGTGAATGGTAGTGGCCGCCTTAGGCACAAAAGCGACGCTGCAGGGGGGAGAGGGTGGGAGAAAGATGTGTGGGCTTTTTGTCTAGTTTTTTTTTTTGCTTTTCTTTCTTTCGTTTCTTTTTTTGGCTCTTTTCGTCGTCGCGTTGTTTTGACCCCAGAGTGTGGATCTTGGAGTGTACTGCATCAGTTGCATATCCCTTCTTTTTAGACTCTCGCGCGAGGCCGCACCAGTTTTCGTTTTGGAGGTTCACAAGACGTGAAGGGCTGTGTGTGGCGGCACTGAAACTCGCGGGTGTGAGGCCGCACTCTCGGGTATGCGAGCCACCGTGTTTTTGTTTGGCTGCGTCCGCCGCAGGGGTTTGTGCTTCGCCTTCTCCCACGCATGTAGGCTTTGTATTTATTTGTCTGTGTGGGCCGCGTTAGCGGTTCTTCTGCAAACGGTCGTATGTGTGTTTGGGAGTTTTTGTTCAGTTGTTGTCATTTTCCCGTCTTCTTCGCCTTTTTTTTTGTTTCTGTTGTGCGCGTGTTTGTGGTTGAACTGCTGCTCGTGGCACCGGCCTTCTGCCCATGTTTCTTTGTCCCTTTGCTTGCTGCTTCTCCGTCCCGCGCGGGAGGTCCATCGTGATACTCGACGCAGAGGCGGAGGGGTATTTTTATCTCTCGCTCTCCCACCCCACGCACGGCTGCAGCTGCAAAGGATCCCACTGACGCCGGCCATGGCCCCGAAGAAGAAGGCTGCCGCCGCAAAGGAGGTGGAGGCTGAGGAGTGCGCCACGGTGGAGGCCACAACCACCACGCCACCGATGTCTCCGCCAAATGAGGCGTCGCGCCCTGGCGGCAGCGCGGCGGAGTTGTACGCGACACTTCAAGCTGCCGTTGCGGAAGATCCTGCGAAAGTGAATGATTTTGTGCGGGAACTACTTCAGGCGCTGAGCGACGCGGAAAGCCCGGACGCGCCGCTGCTGGTCCGTGTGCGTACCCTAGAGTTTATTAGCCACTACGGGCAGCACCTGAGAGACGGCAATGCCCTTAAAAAGATTGTAACCTCTCTCGTTAAAATCCTGAGTGGGCCAGAGGACACGCCGCAACTTCTCGTCGCCGCTGTGCAGGGGCTCTCGTCGCTAGGCCCGGTCTCGGTGCTGGACAAGAAGTGGGAGTATTTGTCCCGTGAGGGGGCGGATGTGCTGATGCAGGTCATGCTGGACGAGGAAGGATTTGCGGAGGCCGTGCGACAAGCTGCCTCCAAGGCGTTGGACTCCCTTATCCACACTGCCTTCCGTCCTGTCGTGACGAAGCTGCTGCACTGGATAAGCGACAATCGTGAGACAGAGAGTGAAGAGCAACTGAAGAAGGAGCGACGCATGGCCATGGCGCGGCTAAGGAAGGTGGCACACGCATCCTCCCTGCACTCGCAGTGGACGGAGGAGGTGCAGGAGCATGTTCTGAGTCTCCTTGTCCGTGTGCTCTCAACAGTCACTGTGCAGGAATTTGTCCAACTCACGAGCATCGCCGCCGCATTGCCGATGGTGCAAGCAGAGGCGGGTGTGCCTCTTCTTAAGGCCTTTTTGGCGCAAAATACGCTTAACACAGATCGTGCTTTGGAATCGCTAAGTATTATTGGACAGTGTGTCGGTGTCACTCCCTACGACCTCGTGCCCGTCCTCGAGGAGGCGGGGTTGCTGACGACGCCTGTCGAGGTCAATACTGCGCGAGGTATGTGGCACGCAAAGGTGCTGTTGCTGGCAGCTCGGCTTGCCACGCCCGACAACATCGACAAGGTCTACAACGCGGTGCTGGGACAGCTGGACCACGTCATGCAAGACGGTGCTGCGCTGCCGGAGAACGTGACAACCCTCGAGGTACTCCTCTTTGCCGTCATGGCAGTGGGACATAAAAAACCCGTGGAGATGCTGAAGCATTTGAATGATGATGCGTTTGCCGCGAAGTGCAACGGCCTGACGGAACTCGTCACTAGGCTGGAACCACTTTTGGTATATGCAGTCAAGAAGCGTATGCAGAGGTCGGTGGCGGGACAAAAGGAGGCCGAGGTGCTTGCCTGTTGCCACAACGTGCGGACCATCCTAAGCGCCTTCTCCGGCAAACACATGCCGATGGGCGCCTTCACAGAGAGTTGGCTTCACAAGAACAAGTTGCCCACCCTCAAACGCGGACGTGAGCCGGAGGCAGCGGCAAAAACCACGGCCGCCACGGCTGTACCCGGCGCCGGACAGTTGGGCGTGCTGCCACCTCTCCCTGGCACGGAGGAACACGCAAGGAAGAGGTCCCGTGGCCAAGCCTACGGGTATAACAAGAACAGGGGCGGCAAGAATGGTAACGACCGGTTTCAGCGACGACGACGTGGCGGACATTAATAACAGTGAAGAGGATATTTTTTCCCCCCGTTTTAAGCGGCTGGGGTGGGAGGGGGAAAAGCGGGAGGGAAATTTCCAAATAATAAAAAAACACAAATAAAGAGGGAGAGAGAGAGGGAACTGGTCACAGGCGTGGATAGACGAAGAATGGAAGCTGCGGGGCTCTGAAAGGGGCATGGGCGCGCCCAGTTGGGGAGTTGGGGCCTGGTGCGGTATTCGGCTCTGTGTTTTTACTTGCGCAGGTGGTCTGGCGCGAGCGTAGAAAGGAAAGGAAGGAGGGAACAAATGCGGCAGCCACCTTGAAATGAATTTGAGGCACCGCGACAAACGTACATAAGTATACCCGTAAACTCATTCATGAAAACATTTGTAGGGAAACGCGGCGGCGGCGGGAGGCAAAGGGAGGAGGATGGGGACAGGGATGTTTTATGTTGAGTGACATGACGGATGCAGGAGGGGGGTTGGCGCGCTTAGAAGGCACCTGCCTCCTGATTTGTTTCTTTGTCGGTTTGCTCTTCTTGTCTTTCCTCATGGCCGGATTGTTTTCTAATGCAGCCAAGCGGAGGGAGAGGGGGAGTAGTCCGAGGGGATTTGAAGAAATCACGCCTAACGTTTGTCTATATATATATATA
>NW_021705010.1:3776-5476 GCF_003719485.1 Trypanosoma conorhini | reverse complement strand
GCTATTTTGATTCGTCCTTTTTTCTCTTGCTTTTACTTTGTTCTTTTTCATTTGAGGTTGCGTTTCTGTTCTTGTCCTGCGGCAGGCGGCTGCCTTTTTGTTTTTTGCAGATGGTCGTGTGTGCTTGATGAGAGCCTCAGCAGTGCAATGTTTTTTTCCTTTGTCTTTTTCGCCTCCTTTTTCTTGTTTTACTTTTCTGTTGTGGTTTGCGCCCGCACGTGAACACGCACAAACCCCGGCGCATTGTTAGAACCCGGAACTAAAGCATCTCTTACCATGCCGTCCGTCTCCGAGGCCAAGCGGGACTACGAGGAGCGCCTGAATGGCTGCCTCACCAAGTACAGCCGCATTCTCTTCTGCCAGATGGACAATGTCCGCTCGCAGCAGGTGCACGATGTTCGCCGCGACCTTCGTGGGTTGGGTGAGCTTGTGATGGGCAAGAAGACACTCCAGAAGAAGATCGTGGAGAAGCGCGCGGAGGAGAAGAAGGCGACAGAGTCCGACAAGTTGTTCTACAACAAATGCATCGAGCGGAAGCTGCTGTGCGGCAACACCGCCCTCGTCTTCACGAACGAGGAGATCTCCGTTATTACGGACGTGCTGGACAAGCACCGTGTGCAGGCCCCCGCCCGCGTGGGCGCCATCGCCCCGTGCGACGTCGTCGTCCCCGCCGGCAACACTGGCATGGAGCCCAAGGCAACCTCCTTCTTCCAGGCACTGAACATTGCGACAAAGATTTCGAAGGGTACCGTAGAAATCGTGGCGGAGAAGAAGGTGCTGTCCGTTGGCGACCGTGTGGACAACTCAACGGCCACACTGCTGCAGAAGCTGGATATCTCCCCGTTCTACTACCAGGTGGAGGTGCAGTCCGTGTGGGACCGTGGCATCCTGTTCCTCCGTGAGGATCTCTCCATCACCGACGAAGTCGTGGAGAAGTTCCTTCTGGACGGCATCAGCAATGTCGCTGCCATGTCGCTGGGCGCTGGCATCCCGACGGCGGCCACGCTGCCGCACATGATCATGGACGCCTTCAAGAACCTCCTTGGCGCCTCTGTTGCCACCGAGTACGAGTTCGACGAGTTCGACGGCAAGAACCTGCGCCAGGCCGCTCTGGAGGGCAAACTTGGCGGTGGTGCGGCTGATGCTGCTGCCCCTGCCGCCGCCGCTGCCGCTGCCCCTGCCGCCGCCGCCGCCGCCGCCGAGCCCGAGGATGAGGAAGATGACGAAGACTTTGGCATGGCTGGACTGTTCTAAACGGCACAGTGGAGAACTGCATCGCTATTTTGATTCGTCCTTTTTTTTCTCTTGCTTTTACTTTGTTCTTTTTCATTTGAGGTTGCGTTTCTGTTCTTGTCCTGCGGCAGGCGGCTGCCTTTTTTGTTTTTGCAGATGGTCGTGTGTGCTTGATGAGAGCCTCAGCAGTGCAATGTTTTTTTTCCTTTGTCTTTTTCGCCTCCTTTTTTCTTGTTTTACTTTTCTGTTGTGGTTTGCGCCCGCACGTGAACACGCACAAACCCCGGCGCATTGTTAGAACCCGGAACTAAAGCATCTCTTACCATGCCGTCCGTCTCCGAGGCCAAGCGGGACTACGAGGAGCGCCTGAATGGCTGCCTCACCAAGTACAGCCGCATTCTCTTCTGCCAGATGGACAATGTCCGCTCGCAGCAGGTGCACGATGTTCGCCGCGACCTTCGTGGGTT
>NW_021705010.1:0-3751 GCF_003719485.1 Trypanosoma conorhini | reverse complement strand
GTGGACAACTCAACGGCCACACTGCTGCAGAAGCTGGATATCTCCCCGTTCTACTACCAGGTGGAGGTGCAGTCCGTGTGGGACCGTGGCATCCTGTTCCTCCGTGAGGATCTCTCCATCACCGACGAAGTCGTGGAGAAGTTCCTTCTGGACGGCATCAGCAATGTCGCTGCCATGTCGCTGGGCGCTGGCATCCCGACGGCGGCCACGCTGCCGCACATGATCATGGACGCCTTCAAGAACCTCCTTGGCGCCTCTGTTGCCACCGAGTACGAGTTCGACGAGTTCGACGGCAAGAACCTGCGCCAGGCCGCTCTGGAGGGCAAACTTGGCGGTGGTGCGGCTGATGCTGCTGCCCCTGCCGCCGCCGCTGCCGCTGCCCCTGCCGCCGCCGCCGCCGCCGCCGAGCCCGAGGATGAGGAAGATGACGAAGACTTTGGCATGGCTGGACTGTTCTAAACGGCACAGTGGAGAGAAAAAGTTTCCGGATATATTATTGATTTTTTGTTTTTATTTCTCATTCACAATAGCAATCTGTTTTGATGGGCCACTGGAGGCGAGGTGGCTGGCTTGTGTTTAGAGTGCGTGAACGTTGACTGACGTCACCGTTTCTACGCTGTGCCCACTTCTTCTGGTTTCTTGTTATTGTTATTTTCCTTCTTTCTTCCCTGTGTGTTTGTGCCTGGATGCGTCCTGAAGCCAAGCGGGACACACAGCAGCGACTGTCGCGGCCCGTAGCGAAGAAAAGAAAAGGGAAAAGTTAGAATATTTTCCTCTTTTTCTTTTTTCTTTTGGCTGCAGTTGAGTTGACCCGGGTATGTCGCGCTCCCTCATTGTGCTTTTGACGTACGACGATCCGGAGTGCGGCGGGGCCGCGGACGCCCTCGTGGAGCACCTGCAGCGGGACTGCGCTGTGGCGGCGGATCGGTGTCAGTTGACGGTGCGCCCGATAGCCATTCTGCACAACGCCTCCCACCGGGACGCGCTGTACCGCACACTGCAGGACCTCTTCCAGGTGAAGCCGAAGGACATTTACGTCATCACCTTTTTGAAGGAGAACAACTTTGCGGAGTACCGCAAGGTTCGCGAGCTGTGCAACGGGGTGAAGCCGTCTTGCATCAAGAATCAGTTGCTGACGCACGTGGCGAATTACAGCGATGTGGGGCTCATCATACGGAATCTCGTGCGGTTGGTACTAGAAGAAATGCGGAAGGAGGTGTGAGCGGCGTGCTTGGATCCAAAAGAGGGGGCGGGCCTTACATGTGCTGGCTGTGTGATGTGCCCAGTGGAGAGAGGGCGAGGGAGGGAGGGAAGGGAGGAATAGATGGGGAGCGATGGACTTCGTCTTCTCACTTGTTGCCTACGTGTGAATAAAGCTTGACAGTGCGCCATCGTTGGTGCGCCTGCGCTGCATACAACGAAAACCAAAAAACCTGCCGAGGTGCTCTGCCCTGCACTCTCACGCTGGAAGGACAAATGCGTGTGCGTTTTTTTTTGTCTTCTCCTTGCTTTTTTTCCGCTCCCTCTTTCATCTCCCGATTCTTTATTATTGTTTTTTTTTGCTTGTCTCTCAATTGATGGCGGCACCCGCCCAATTTAGGCCGCCAAATGAGCGAACAAAGCGATAATGTGTCGGAGATGGAGAGCGACCCGTTTTTGCTGCATGAGACGCTCACACCGCTGTGGCATCAATTCTCTTTCTCGCGTCAGCAAGGCCCACTGCCGACTCTGGCGGATCACCCGTCGGGCCTTCGTCTCTGGCGGCCGGCGGCGAGGGGCAGCCGCAACAGCGCCGCAGGGTTTGCGCCCCCCGGCTCACGCGCTGCTTTCGACGCCAGCGCCAGTTTTCCCGCTGGTCTTCTCCCTGTTTTTGGGGCGCTGCAACTGGCGAGAAACGGGTACGAGGAGGACAGTAAGCCGCAGCAGCGCCACCGTTCCCTGTCGTCGACTTCGTCGGCAAGCCATGCAACTGCATTTGACGGCACGCGGCCGCTGGTGAGGCTGTTTCGCTGCTCCCGTACCACGGCGACGATGAGTTTATCGGACGAGTACCGCACAACCCCAACCAGACAACTCCGAAAGTGCAATTCCCATTTGCGTTTGGTGCGCTTCCCGGCCAGGAAGAATCTACCACAGACTCGACGACGCGCCGCCGCAACGATCATTCGGTGGTGGCGCTCAAAGGGGGTTCGTGTGGAGGAGCGCCGTCTTTTTGCTTCGAGGCTCATTCAAAGAGTGGGGCGCGGATATTTGATGCGGAAACGTCTGAAGTTCCGGGTGGAAGTGGCAAGGGACCGCGCTTCATCGTTGGCCCGAAGTGTGCGCTTGTGCGCCAGCATCTCAACGCGGCTGCACAAATTAGCGGCCGCAAGCGCCACTCGAGTTCCTGCGGACGGACTCGGTTTTTCGGTGTACGACGGCCGTGGCCTATCCGACTCCAAAAAAAGAGCCTCAGCGAGGTTTTACAGTGCCGCGCCGGGCCAAGTGGCGAAGGCTAACGCCTCCATGCGCGCCTTCGGCAAAGGGGTTCGTGGGGTGCACCTGGTGAATTTTGGCTTTAGCAACAGCCCCGACGCCTCCACAGCGGACGCTAGTGCGGGCGCAAGGAGCGTCGGTGCTTTTGACGGGAGTAATTTCTCAGTGTCCACTCACGTCAATGAAAATGCTGAGCCAAAGCAGTCCCCACTCCATTCCCATCGCGAGGGTATACATGCTTTGTCTCTGTCCCACCTGGTGTTGCCTAACAACGCGAATAGGGTGGAGGAAGCACGGCCGCAAAGCGAAGCGTTCTGTTGCATGTTCAACAGCCGTGTTTCGCTGGAACCTCTCTCCATTAAAGTTGTGCGTGCATCGTCCTCCATTGATCACGCCGAGTTGGGGCCGTGGAACCCTGCGTCTGCAAAACGAAGTACCATTGAACGTGTTCGCCCCGACGCGTCTTTGATGTAATATGCTTTGTTTTTGCTTGTTTGTTTTTTCTTGTTTTTGTGTGGTATTTGGCCTCTCAAGGCCGTCGGGCATTTTATTATGTCCTTTGTGGAAGCTGATTTTCCCTCCTTTACTCTTGCCACTCTGCATTATCGGACTGTGTAGGTGTTGGGACGCCGATCTTGTCCCACGATTCTGCGGGGCTGAGAAGTGTGAGAGAGGAGGGTGCATATACATCGTTTTGCATTTTTTTTTCTTGCGTATTGCTACAACATGTCCTACTTGTTGTTGTTGGCATTTACTTCCCCCGTCTTCCTTCATTCTATATACACTTTGCTTCCACCTCCACGCTCTAGTGCACTTGCACATGTGGCGTATCTATATTGTTTGCCAATAGTTGGCCCTGCCATCACGAGTCATCCTCTCTTTTTTTTGTTTGCTGCCATTTTATATATGTATATATACATACATATATACATATATGCATACATACATATATACATATACATATATACATGTATACACTTATGTTTTTGTTGGTATTTTGATGGGTTTTTGTGTTTCATGTGTGTGTGTGTGTGTGTGTGTGGTGCTCGCCGCCTTCCCCGCTTGCCCATCCCTTGTTGCTTCGCGTGTCATTTGTTATGGTTCAACATTATTATTCTTCTTTTTCTTTTGGTGTGTGTTTGTTGTTGTCCATCGCGTCGCACGAGAGGGACTTTGCAGGGGGCGCCATGCAAAGTTGGCTCACACATGCACTGGAGGAAAAGTACATTGAGGCGCTGCAGGGGCTGGATGGGGCCGACGGCGTGTACTGTACGGC
>NW_021705004.1:4065-5513 GCF_003719485.1 Trypanosoma conorhini | reverse complement strand
CCCATGCGCGGGCATTAGCGCCTCCGTGCTGCCGTCCTCCCACTCACAACTACAGTGATGGACGACAGGTGTGACTGGGCGCCGCACAGCACTTTTATTTCTTTCTCACAGCCCACGCCGCCTCACTCGCCAACTTGGGCGCGCGCCCGCGCAAATCACTGGGGAGAGGGGATTTCCACTCGTGCCAGCACACACATACACACAGACAAAAAAAAAGAGGGGGGGGGGGAAGCGCGGGGTCCATCAACCAGGTCCACAGACACCGCGGAAAAAAAAGCAACAACAACAATCCTTACAGCTTTATTCTACATTCTTCATTCGACTGGGTTAGAAAGCATACATACATTAAAATGGTGGTTCGCTTTATTATTCTTCCCAGATTCTCTTTTTTTTTCCACTCTCTATCCGGGGCTTCACTGGCGTTTTGGTAACGGCGACTGTGGCCGCATCCATGGACAAACCAGACCAGGTAAAGATTGGATGCGGACTATGCAGAAATATTTACATGGAACTGCGCAATTGTGTAGAGGCAGTTGTGCTAGAGCCCATTTTGGTGTTTTTTTTGTTTTCTCTCATTAGTTTTTCCCTACGGAACTCGGCAGCAGACAATAGATGTCGTCTTGAAGTAATAAACGTATTGTTGATTGTATTTTGCTTCAGTATCCATTTGCACAAAATCGAGGGGGGAAGCACGAGGAAAAAAAAAAGCGGGGTCCACGTAAAATAGAACGAATAAACTGATAATGATGAAACTTAAGTAAGCATACACGTAAACAACAAAAAAAGAAGGTGAGTCTCAGTTGCTCCTCCAGCAATCCAATAAGCAAGCAAAGGGAAATTATAGCAGCTGAGTTAGAAGGGTAAGGGATTCGGAGAGGGGCGGCGGCACAGCCTCTCCGGGAGATAGGGAAAATACAACGCCTTTAGCAAGCGCTTGTTGGCGCACGACTTTTAGGTCATGCACCCACACATTCTCTATCTTTCCCGCTCATCGGAAGCTCGCCACACAGAGATACACACCTACTGCACAGTAGAAGCTCATCGTTACTGTGTTATCTCCCTTTTCAGTCTCTTTGCCGGTCCTTAATCCCCTCTTGTGTCGCTTCACGCTGCCGTAGGTGATGAGAGCAGCACCAGTGAAGTATCTAGCAAGGGGGGAAGCAATGAAACGTATCACTCACTAACGCCTCGAGAGGAAGGCGACGGTGGTGGCAGTGATGGTGAGTAGTGCTGCTGACGGAGATACTGTACGTGCGGCTGTGCTACACCCCTGGCCCCGCAGCAAATAAACAGAAGGTGATGTTCCGCTTTCTTTTTTTTTTGTGTCCGCCTCCAGTTGTTAGTCGTTTGCCGTCGCGTCGCCCCGCCGCCCGTAAAACCGAATCAAACACCAGAAGTGAGGCGAGGGAGCGAAGGCACAAAAACGAAGACAAAAAAAAAAGAAAGAA
>NW_021705004.1:0-4009 GCF_003719485.1 Trypanosoma conorhini | reverse complement strand
ACTCTTTGGCGGCAGAAGGCCCCAATTTTTCTCCATTTCTTTTTTTTTGGCTCTTTTTTTTGGCTCTTTTTTTTTTACGTCGCGCGTTTGCGTGCGCGTGTGCGGCGTCGACCGCTCATACCGGTCTCTTTTCTTCTTCTCCCCTGAATTCATCTGCCCCGCACATGTCATCGTTTTATCCCCCATTCGGGTATTTTGTCTCCATGCTGCTCTCCGCCCACGCAGGCGCACGCGCACACGCCCCACAACCTTCACAGCCCCCGGCTACCGCCTCGATCGCACTGCAGACGCAATTAGCGAGGCGCAAGCAGGAACCAAGAAGAAAGCGATGGACGACGCAAAGGGGCAAATGAAAGACAATAAAAGAAAGAAATGGTACTTAAGAATCAATAATAGCAAAAGACAACATATACGTATACATACATACATACATACATACACATATAATATTTATATATGGTGCGTGGGAAGGAGAAAAAGTGATGTAGCGTATATACAGTTATATATATATATATATACATATACAAATATAGAATAATATTATATATAGATGAAGAAGGAAAAAAAAAAAGAGGAAGACAAAACAGACTGGTGTGTATATAGATATACGGCAAAACGTCTGAAAGCAATGGTAAAAGAGGAGGCCCATCGTGTGTGTGTGTTTGTTTTTTTTTGTGTGTGTGCGCAGAAAAGCGGGGGAGTGGGGGGAGAAGGGGAAAAAGGGGGTTTCCTACCAGAACGAGTGCCTCATTGCACCAACCGGATGCAGTGGCACAGAAGTGAAAGCAACAACAACAAAAACAAAAACAACAACAACAGCAAAGACGATGTACAAAGCGAGGGCACAAGTCCGTCAGCCTCTTTTTTTCCCGCATGTGTGGCTTGTGGTCCTTCCTTGTTCTCCCCCTTTGCCTTCAGTCCCCCCGCCCCCTGGATGGATGCCGCCCCTCACCACGCCTTCACTCCGAACGCCAGACAAGCAGAAGACGGCGTGAAGCACAAACGCCCTTCTTGATAAGCAAACATCAACGGAAAAATCCATGAAAAATAAATGAAAAAAGAAAAAAAAAAAACAAAAAAAATAGGAAAAAAAATTAAGGGTAACAGAGCAATTGGAAAAATAGTTACACCTTTCTCTTCAGCCCCCCATCCGGGCCCGCGAAAGGCTATATGGGTCGTGCCTCCACTTGGCTCCACTGCAGTGGCGGTAGCTTGTCGACAGACTCATGGAAGAGGTACTGGCCCCCTCGTCTCGGCTGGATGCGGCCATGGAATCGGACATCGTCCCTCGCGTAAAGAAGGGCGACCTCCGGCAGTCCTCAGCGAGGTTTCCACTTCGCAACTCGGGTGTAGACTCTATCGCGCTTCCTGAAGTTCCCTCAGAGTAGCAGAGGCCATCGCACGAGACAAGAACACGTGAAGACTTCCGTAGGACGTCCAACCTGTGCTTCTGCTGGCGAATATCACTGTAGCCCAAGGAACACCGTGTGGATACTGTGGCTGACATGGTAGGAGTTTCCTTTGTTGACGCCTCACAGCTCTGGCCAAACGAACTTGAATCACGCAAAGGCTTCATCCACGCAGCATTCTCACCATTCGGGCACAATGAGTTTGCCAGTGAACTATGTCCACTTGCAACACCTCTTTGAACCAGTGGAAATCCTCGCACAGACGACGGACATGCACGCGACGCCTCAGCAAACCCCGTGGAAGGTGACAAGGACACCGTGTGTGACATGTGTTGGCCAAGCGGCTCAGACACTTTGTACGCAGATTCCTTTTGTGCAGCCTTCAGGCGTGATCGGCGGCCAAGTGGGAGTTGTGGGTCCCGTGCCGCAACCTCCTTGCACACATGCAGAAAACTGCACTCCTCCGCGAAGCGGCAGCGCTCCTTGACATGAAGGCGACAAATGGGTATGTCTCCTGCCTCAAGAACAACGAGTGGGGGCCCTTCCAGTGGTGCACAGCCTTCCTGTAGGGCCTGTCTGTAAGAATCAAGCGCACGAACACTGTCGGGACTCAGCTCATTTAGCATCTTGGAAATGGGCACAGTGTAACCAATGCGGCTCAACGGAACGTAGCCGCCTTCATATGTACTTTCGGGAATGTGCACCACCACATTCGCTAGCCATGAGCCCTCATTCAGCACACCAGCAATGTCCTCGTCACCGTGGAATGAGCAACACCACGGAAGACTTCCCACTTGACTTCGCAGTGCCACAACCGCATCCACGCTCGCGTGAACCTGGTGGCACTGCGGGCCTTGACGACACCGACCTTGAAGGAACAACTGGCACAGGCTTGGAATTGTGGCACGCTGCTGCGCCCGGGTGGGGTATATGCAGTTGCAGGGGATCAAAAGCTTTCGGGTAGCAGGGTCAACCACCACCATGCAAAGCGTCCCCTCCGCATTGTAGGTGTGGCCATCCTTGGCTTCAATTAAGGGAGCCAAAAACTGCATGTTTAACGGCCTGGTAACTCTTTTCTCAATGCAGAGTGATAAATGTTTCACAGACGCTGTACAGGTAGATATATATACTCTTTTTCACTTTGCACTGCAGTGGATGCCCAAGCAGAATTAAGAGTGGTCCTTTTGTGCACGTCGCGTTCCTCTTTTTCCTAGCACACACGATGGAGGGGGGAAAAAAACACAGGTGTAGAAGAAGAGCGCCAGGGCAAAGAGAGACAAACAACCAAGCAAAAAAAACAAACAAACAAACACGGAATGCGAGACCACAGGCTAAGCTTGAAAGCAATGCAGACTCATATCAATATACAATGGACAATAAGCGAAAGAGGGGAGGTCCGACACCCACAAAATCATACATTCAAGTTTAACCTATCCCTCCATTTAACTTTTACCACTCCTTTTCTCTTTTCACAGCAGAATATCATATATATATATAATATGTATATGGGTCCGAGATTGGTTGTTCCCATCGTACTAGCCGTAACCCCGTCCAACCAAATGGCATCCTTCTTACTTCCCTCATTCGTGTGGGTTGGGCGTATATACTCTGTTTCGAGGTGCCCTCTCATGGACCTTTTTGCTCTGTTTTTCCCCCACCCAAGAGCCCTTGTTTCTTAAAGACTTCCAAAACTGCTTCCATTTGTTTTGCTCACTCACCCGTGTGTCAACACCTATGGTCTGTGCCCGTACGTTTCATCCGTCAACGGGGCCCGGGGCATCTCCCCACGGGTGGTGCACCGCCGACACCCTCTCTTCAAAGGCTGCCGCCTCGTTAGAGAGAGGCCCAATTCATTACTGTGTCCTCGGCCCGGCTGTGTAACGCGTGCGCCATCCACGACGGGGTGGGTGCCGTCAGCGTGATCGCCCAGGCGCGGGCCAGTCGATGGTCGAACGCCAATTGAAGACGCCTTCAGATCACTTCAGCCGCTTTGAAGTCCCGGCGGCGGCGGCGGCCCACTCCACCCCGGAAAGTGTGGGGGATGCCGCGGGCAGCGTGCGATGCATTGTGCCCCACACGCAAACGGGCTTGACCTTCCAAGAAAATGCGCCTTGCGAGGAACTACACGTAATGAGGCATCAGAGCGAAAAAAGTGGCAATGGGGTATTTTTGCAGAGGCACGCCACGCCAGACAGTTCCCCTACCGCAGGACCCCCTCAAAATAAAAACAACAACAAAAAAAAACAGTCCTGAGGATTAAGTGAATTAAGTATTGCTGCTCCTCTCTTCTCGCCACATGTTCCCTCCCTCCGTTTTCCGCCACTGCCAGACGCTCGCCAAGAAGAGGAAAAAAAACAAACAAACAAACAAACAAACAAAAAAAAACAAGACAGTCAAAATAAAAATAAAACAACAATAAATAAAAATAAAGAAACGAGAGAGGCAAAAAAGAAGTTGCACTAATTCTTCGGAGCGACGACAGCAGCGGCAGTATGGACAAAAACAAACCCTTGGGTGAAGTCTCTGCTCTCCGCTGATGGGAGGGAGGGAGGGAGGGAGGGAAAGATGGAGAAGCATGTGGAGAGCAAGTGACAAACCCA
>NW_021705015.1:0-5462 GCF_003719485.1 Trypanosoma conorhini | reverse complement strand
TTTGTGCTGTTGCTGTTAACTGAAAAAAAAGCGAAATGCTCATTCCTCGCGGCGCGCCGAGGCTTTGCTTGCATTTCCTTCCTTCTCGATTTCTCTGCGTTTATTCCTGCTCTCGTGCCACTTTTGTACTGCGTGCATTGCCAACGGGCAGTCAAGGAACAGAGCGTGCCAACAGGATGACGATGATGAGCGTGTTGGCCAACGCGCTTCGCAGCATTGCGAGCGCGGAGCGCCGCGGCAAGCGTCAGGTTCTCATTCGCCCATCGTCCAAGGTCGTCGTGAAGTTCCTGCAGGTGATGCAGAAGCACGGCTACATTGGCGAGTTTGAGATCATCGACGACCATCGTGCGGGTAAAATTGTGGTGAATCTCAACGGCCGCCTCAACAAGTGCGGTGCCATCTGCCCCCGCTTCGACTGCACCGTCCCCGACTTTGAAAAGTGGGTGAAGAACATCCTCCCCAGCCGTCAGTTCGGCTTTGTGGTGCTCACGACGTCGCTTGGCATAATGGACCACGAGGAGGCGCGTGCCCGCAACACTGGTGGAAAGGTCCTCGGCTTCTTCTACTAAAATCCGTGTTTCTTGCCCTGTTACTTTTCTTTTCTGCGAGCCGCATATTATTTTTTTTTTCGTTATGCCGTATGTTGCGTCCCCTGCTTGCTCTTGGACTGGAGCAAATGTTGCTGCGGTGTGTGCTAAGCAACAACACGTGCTCCTACGAAAGGCGCAAAGACTAGTTTTTTTTTTCCCCCTCTTCTCTTGAGCTCTTTTTTTTTTGCCTTACTTCCTCCCTCTCCTTTGGTTAAACTTCCCATGGCCGCTTAAGCGTATCGTCCCGCCGGGTGGCGCTGCTGTTTTTGCTGCTGTTGTTCGTTTTCCGTTACCGAGGAGGATGCTCGTGACGACAACGGCCATTTATGGGGGGGAACTGGAGCGCATAAAGACAGACCTTCACCAACACGGCGTGGCCTACGCTGCGGAGCTGACCACGGCAACTAACGTGCTCATCGCCGGGAGGAGCGAGGGCGACAAGTATCGCGTGGCACGGGAACGCGGAATTCCTTGCGTCACATCAGCCTGGGTCAGGCTGGGCCGCTGTGATAGAGGCAGAGTGAGGGAGTTTCAGCTGGGGCGGTCCCTGCGTGGGCTGGAACTTTGCAGCACCTCGCTGTCGTCGGAGGAACGCGGCTTTGTGCGTCGGGTGTGCGCGAGGCATCAGGCAGCGTACGAGCCATCCTTGACGCGAGGCTGTGCAATGTTGGTGGTGCCAAATGGGAACTTCGTTGCAAGTGGAAGTGAGAAGCTCCGCTTTGCAAACAAAAACCATATCGAAGTCGTGTCATTTGATGGATTTAAAGAACGATACGGCTTTGCGGTTGAGTTGCACTCCCACCTGGTGCCTGGTGCACGTCAACCCTCATCGTTTGGAAGTAGTGCGTCGGAAGTTGTGGTTTATTGTTCCCCTGCACTTCTTATTACTGAGAGGATTAGTTCGCTTCTTAACGAGGTCGGTGTGCGGCACACACCGGTGCTAACGTCTTGCACAACGCATGTGTTAGTGTTGGGCCAGACGGAGGAGGTGTTCGCTCCACGCCCCAACTTGGAGTTTGTGTCGGTTGCTTGGTTAGAGGAGTGTGCTACACGGCGCAAACACGTGGATGTAGCACCGTACAGAATGCCCATTCTTTTGCGGCCAATCATCACCTTTACAGGGGTGCCGCGGGAAGAACGGATGACAATCAGCGCTGCTTTGGAAGAAAAGGGGTTGACTTATATTGTGCAGGGAGATTTTGTGCTGGGCGGCGGCGTGGCCGATGGCGGCAGTGGCCAGCGCAACACCACCCACCTTGTGGTTGGGCGATCGGCGCTGCTTCGTTCCCCCAAGGTTGCCGCACTCAGTTTTCGGATGCACCTGCTGCGGCGGAAGGAGTGTTTCCTGGTGCACGTGGGGTGGCTGCATCGCTCGCTGGAGGTCGGAGGCTGGGTCGACCCCGCCCAGTTCTCCCTGGTGGTGCCACACGTCTCCGCATTTCGGAGGGCGAGGAGAAAGATGCCTGCAAGTTCCGCCGCCGCGGAGGACGACAGCGGCATGGTTGGGGGTTTTACCTGCAGTAAGAGGGCGTTACTGCAGTGCCCCTCCGTAGCTGAACCACAGGACGAGACGCTGTCGTCGCACTCCCTTGCGTCGCTCATTGAAGGGCTGGAGGCGAAAGCCAGCGACCGGGGCCGAGCGCCAGCGGCGCCCCCCGTTGCGGCCGCTGCCACCTTGCCGCCAACAAAGTTGCTGTCGCAGGAGGGGACGGAGAGGCACCCAGGCGCAGGGGCGCGCCTCAGCCCTTCAACGGCACCATTCCGCCTTCACGGAAAACGCACCGTGCTTCCGGCGGAGTCTCAGGTTATTGTGTACAACAGGTCCGAATTCGACCGCCAGAGAAAGGTGACGCGGCAGCAGCAGCATTGCGTGCTACCAGGCAGAGAGAGGACCCGTGATGTTGGGGCTCCCTCGGCGGCAGAGGGCGCGGTGTATGTGAGTGCAGAAACCCCAAGCGGCTCCTCGGGGCGACTCTGCTGTATTATGTTGGCCAAGTCGCTGACACACCTGGAGGAAAACTTTGAGCGCTTACAGGCCTTGGGATGCACCCTCGCAACAACACTGGAGGAGTGCACTCACTATGTCACCGGGAAACCGTCGAGGACGGAGTTTTTTCTCTCTACTGTCGCTGCTGGAAAATGGGTTCTTGCGCCGTCTTTCCTCGAAGAGACACTGCGTGAGGGCCGCATTGTAAGTGAGGAAGCACACGAGTGGTGCCCGGAGATTGCCAGGGCTGCGCTGCTTCGCAGCTCTGTGGTGGAACTTGTCAGAGCGTGTCGCTTGCAAAGGAAGCGGACTGTGCGCTCGTTCGCCTCTTGGCGTGTCGCCCTCTGTTGTACAACGGAGTCGCGGACGGAGAGTTTTGCTCGTGTTCTGCGGAGTGGAGGTTGTTGCGTGGTTCGCCCATACTCTCCTCCCCAGCTGCTGAGCACGCTGAGGAGCAATGCCGAGGCGCTGAGGGAACTGAATCTCGTTCTCTCGGACGAAGACGTGTGGGAGCCATCGCAGCTAGACGCTGTCGCCGCCCGCCTGCCAGTTCACAAGCTGGAATACGTCGCCCACTGCCTGTGCGTGGAGGTGCCCGAGCCTGACCTCTACCGTCTGCAGAGTGGCAGTGGACACGTGCGCAGGCGGCTCAACGTGACGTGACTTGGCCCATGAAAGCTGTTTCGTGTGCGTGTTGTTGTTGTTGTTGTTGTTGTTGTTTTGTCTCCTTTGTGCCTCGTTAATCACATCATGAAAAAAGCATATATATATATATACATGCATGTATATGTATATATGTTTGTTTTTTCTGTTTCTTTTTATCGCTCCTTGTCCTCCACTCTAATGCGGCAGCCATTGCTGGCTGCACTGTGAGTGTGGTTAAGCATCCCGTCGTTTGTGGAACCTCACAACAGAATAAGCAATAAAAACGACAGCAAAAAATAAATACGTAAAAACCAAAAATAAATGCGGAACAAAGTTCCCGGCACACATTGTGGTGAAGAGGCTTCGAAGTGTCCTTATCTTTCCCTCTCTCCCCTTGTTTTCTACTCATGCATGCACGCATGCCTTCATGAATAGATATACCTGTATGCTTCTGTCCGCGCAGTAATGGACCCCTCGGAGGCGGAATTGGGGCTCCCCAGCAACTACAGGTTTGAAATTGACAAGTGCGTGAAGCGCATCAAGGAGCGGAATGCAACACGCGTGGCGCTTCAGTTTCCTGAGGGGCTCCTTATGTTTGCGGCTCCCATTGCCGACATACTGGAGGCGAAAACGGGGGCCGAGATGGTGATATTAGGGGATGTTACGTATGGTGCCTGCTGCGTGGACGACTACTCGGCGGTGGCGCTGGGCTGTGACTTCCTGATTCACTACGGCCACAGCTGCCTCGTTTCAATCAAGGACTGCCTCATCAGCAGCATGATGTACGTCTTCGTGGAGATCGAGATTGACGTTCAACACTTCGTGGAAACCGTGCGGCGTCTCGTTTCTCCCGAGACGCGTTTGGCCTGCATCGCCACCATCCAGTTCGTCTCCTCGATGCGGGCGGGGATGCAGATGCTGCGGGACCACTTCCAACACCCCGTGGTCGTCCCGCAGAACCGCCCCCTCTCAAGCGGCGAGATTCTTGGCTGCACGAGCCCCGTGGTGGACCCGGCGACGGTGGACGTGGTGCTCTACGTGGGGGATGGGAGGTTCCACCTGGAGTCGTTTCTCATCGCCCACCCGACGCTCAACGCACTGCAGTACGACCCCTACCAGAAGACGCTGACTAAGGAGAGCTACAACACCGCCGAGATGCGCACCTTGCGGAAGGAGGCAGTTCAAAGAGGCATGGCGGCCCACAGCTTCGCCCTTATCATGGGAACACTTGGTCGTCAAGGCAACCCACGCATTGTCGACCGTATCGTGCAGCTGGCCGCGCGACAAGGCAAGACCGTCAACCTCCTCCTCATGTCGGAGGTGTTTCCCGAGAAGCTCTCCAGGCTGCAGGACGTCGACTGCTACATTCAAGTTGCCTGTCCTCGTCTCTCCATCGACTGGGGATACGCCTTCGACAAGCCGCTGCTCTCACCCTACGAGGCGGAAGTAGCACTTGCAGGTGTGACATGGGACGACACGGCGTACCCCATGGACCACTACTCCAAGACCGGCGGCCGCTGGGCCGTCTACACGGATAAGTCACTCTAGTGGGCAGCACCAATAAATTCAACAACGTAATTCAGTTCGCGTTACTTCCTCTTCACTCCACACGAAGTATGCATTTAAGCCACGCAGCAACGCACAGCGGCGGCAGCAAGCAAGACGTAAAAGTAGTGACAAATCGTGAGAGACTTCAACTGATACTACTGCTTATTCATTTTTTCCCTTTTTTTGCCTATGACTGTCACCATAAAATGCAAGGTTAACGCTTAAACTTCCCACACCCACAAGTACACGTGAGAACGCCATGTCTGCCGAAGAAGTGACTGGCCTGGAGGCTGCCCGCAAGCAGAAGATTCACAACCTGAAGCTGAAGACGGCATGCCTTGAAAACGAGGAGCTGATCCAGGAGCTGCACGTTTCGGACTGGTCCGAGACGCAGCGGCAGAAGCTGCGCGGTGCCCACCTGAAGGCGGAGGAACTTGTCGCGGCCGTCGACGTCGGCACAAAGTGGAACCTGACGGAGGCCTACGACTTGGCGAAGCTGATGCGCGTGTGCGGCCTCGAGATGAGCCAGCGTGAACTGTACCGTCCGGAGGACAAGGCGCAGTTCATGGACATCATTGGTGTGAAGAAGGTGCTGCAGGACTTGAAGCAGAACCGCAACAAGACGCGCGTGGTGAGCTTCACGCAGATGATCGACAACGCCATTGCGAAGATGGAGAAGGTGGAGGAGGAGC
>NW_021704999.1:3438-5600 GCF_003719485.1 Trypanosoma conorhini | reverse complement strand
GGCTCTCTGCTGAATGCAAGAGGGAGAGTGAATTTGTAACCCCTCGTCTAAAACGTGTGTGCTGCGGTCCCAGCGGGTCTTGTTCATTTATTAAATCATTTTGTTTGTTTTGTTTCGTTTTTATCTTTTTTGTCTACATTACTCTCCTTCTTCCTCTTTGGAATTTGCTGGAATAACCAGCATCCGGTGTTTTTCTATTTTCCTTTGCTTTCTGCTCCAATGGTTGCTCGCTATACGCACCGTTACGAGTGACGAGTCTATTCCCTCTTGTTTGCCCTTTTTTGTCTGTTGCCCACACACGCGATGGCGGCCGCGCTGCTGTGCGCCGCACGGATGTGGCGCAGCTGCCGGGCGGGAGCGCAGGCCGAAGGCCGCATTGAATGTGCGGGAGGTGCAAATGTGTGGGCTCCTGCAACAGGGCTATGTTTTCCTTTTCTTTTTTTTCTTCGTGCAGGTAGTAAAATATACGCACACACTCTCACAGTCCTCTTGTGCTGTTGGACACGTGAAAGTAAAGAAACACCTGCCGAAGTAATTTTTTTTGTTTGTGTTTCCCCAGAGTCCTGCTGGTCTTCCACCTCTATGTTTTTGGACTAGTTTTTTTGTTTTTGGGATGAATCACCGCGGCTCACTTTGAGTTTGTGCGTCGTGTCCGCCACTGTCGCCGCGTGTCTCCATGACCTGTTTTCCCCACCGCTGCTGGTTGTGTTGCTGTCACGCCGCCATTCCTTTTCCTCCTCCTTCTTCCCGCTAGAGGCACCGGCAGGCACCGGAAGGCAACGACGGCGATGACTCTTTTTTTTTTTTTGTTCCGCGCTGCGGTGGCGCGGGGGTGACGGGGTGTGCGCCCGCTGCGGCGGGAGAGAATAGACGGTGTTTGCGTGGGGCGTGTGTCTCACTGCGAGTGTGCGGAGGGTGCCGTCCATCGCAGCCTGCGGTGCGGTGCGATGCCGATCGGTGAGGGCGAAGCAGCGGCAGACTGTGCGGTGGACTTTGGGCCCGCCCCGTCCCTCTCGCTGCGGCTGTGCGGCTGGCGTCTTCACCGTGTGTCTTTGCCCTCGCACGACGGGAGAAATGCGGCGCCTCGTCTGCTGCTCGTCTGCCGTGTGGCGCCGGCTGCTGCTGCCTCCTTCCGTGGCCGTGAGGGGAAAGTAAGGGGCACGCCGAGAAGGAGAGTGGACTGTGGCTCGCTCTCTTTCCTTGCGGGTGCTGCCTCATTTGTGTCGCTGCGGGTCCAATTCCAGTGCGTGTGAGTGTGGCCGGCGGGGCGGGTGCTCGCGCTGGGTGTCGTTTGCCGGCTGCGAGGTTGTGCAGCCATTTCCTGCGGCTGCGCTCCGCTGCTCTTCTCTGCTCCGTCGTGGGTGACTGCCGGCGCTGCGGGCCATTGTTGCGTGTGCGCGTTCTCCCGCGTGGACGCATTGGGCCGCTGCCGCCTTTTTCTTCCCTCTCTCTGCGCTCGCTCTCCCCGCCGCACTCTTCACTACCTCCACCTCATTCTCTTGTTTATTGCTTTTTTCTCACTGCCCCGCAGCCCACTGCGACTCTACTGCCACTATTTTTACTGATGGCGATGATGCCGACGCTGCGGCGCCGTGCGGTGTGCGCCCTGGCGCTCCTGGCGCTGCTCTGCGGCTTATGCTGCTGCGCCTCCGTCGGCGACACGGCGGCGACTGCGACTGAGGCGACGGTGGAAGTGTCGTGTTCGAACACCGACAAGAAGTTAAGTTGGCGCTTTCCCGGCGAGGCTACTTGGACACCGTGCAGGAGTTTTGAGATGGGGGAACGAAACGTTCACTGTTGGCATTTGTGCAGGGACGCCGAAGAGCAGTTCGAGGAGTGGCGGTGTGCCACGGCGTGTGCTGGAGCCAACGAGAGCGCTGTTGCGTTCACGATGAAATATTCTCTTTTTGAAGGAGAGCGCGGGTTTTGCAGGGAATTGCCGACGTCAAGCACTACCGCCGCCGCCGCCGCTGAGAAGCCAGACATTTGCCGGCGACCGTCCGCGGGGCCGGTGTTGCCGGAAGTCACCGCCGCCGGAAAACCTCCTGGCGGCGGCGGAGCGCAGCCGCCAGCGGCATCTGCAGCGGGCACCCCGGCGGCCGAAGGTGCGGGCAGCGCTGAACACCGCGCAGACGCAGCCGCCACTGTCGAGACGCCCGGAC
>NW_021704999.1:0-3295 GCF_003719485.1 Trypanosoma conorhini | reverse complement strand
AGGACTTTTTTTTTGTTTTCGTTGCTCAATCAATTGTTCTTTTTTCTTCTTTTGCTCTGGCGTGTAGACCCGTCCTTCGGGGCCGGGCTTGCATGCACCCTTTTTTCTTTTCGTCACCCTACTGCTTACGCTTCACTGCCGGACTTCGGCGTAGTGTTGCTGCCGCTGCGCCCCTCGCGCCCCCACACAAACACACGAGCGACGGCACTCTGCCGCCGTGGCGCACCGGTGAAAAGGGGGCGGGGCGCGAGGACGGCAGCGGCAGCAACACTACGCCGAAGTCCGGCAGTGAAGCGTGAGTGATGCGCGTGGATACGAGAAGGAACTCCTTTAAAGAAAACATTTTTTTTTTAATGGGAAAACATCATGAAGGACGATTTTTTTTTTTTCACTGGGGCTATTTTGGGGGAGTTAATCATAATCGAGGACGTTTTTTTTTTTTACTTTTTGGCATATCAACTGGGGTTTGCCGCTGCGTGAGCCGCTGCGCCATCTCGGGCCTCACAACTCCTCTTTTCCTCCTGCATCGCTGCCGTGTGTTTGTGTGGAGTCCAAAATGTTTTGCAGTTGCCTTGCGTTGCGTGTCCGTAGGTAGACGCAGCCCCACACACACGATACAGACATGCCTATTGCCGTGCACGTGGGTGGCGGTTTTGTAGTCTGTGCCGGCAGTTGCTCCCTGTGCGGTTGCGTCGCTTAGCCGCACACACGCACGGATGTGTGGGGTTGCGAATGCCGGGTGTAGTGCGAGAGAGGAGAGGAAGTGGAGCAGCGTCGCAGTTGTCGTGTGCCTTGCACTTCACACGCATACACACCCGCTTCTGCGGCGAGGAGTAAACGTCGTCGTGGGGGCGTGGCGTGGCCGCACGATGCTGCGGTCGGGGGTTCATTTGGCTGCGCCGGCAGGGGGGCGGTGAGAGGAGTGGCGAGGCCGCGGTGCAGTGCGGCTGCCCTGCCCTCGGCGGTGAGTGAGTGGGTGGCTATTTTTTTGCCTCTCATCCTCTTTTTGGCTGGCGGTGAGTGTTTAGCCGCAGCTGAAGCCAACAACTGCCGCCAACACGAAGGAGGGAAATCAGGGCAACAATGCCTGAAACGCGAACGAGGGAGCGTGCTTGTACGAAGAGGGGAACTCCCACCACTAATGTGCCGCGCCGGGGACGGCGGCGGGCGAGGGCGAGCCCGGATGGCGACTCGGAGCAGCAACACGCGGCGCAACGCCGAAGGGTGGAGGACGTGCTGATGGCGGGAGTAGGTCCATTCGGTGAAGTGAAGCTTAACGACTTCCTACGGGAGTACGTTCGCAGCGACAAAGTCGTGGATGAAGTCGGCAATGTTCCGATGGGTGGATTTTGTTTGTGATTTCTACCGCTACGTCAAAGACTTGAGTCTTACCTTGGGCATTGTCGGTGTACCACAGAATCGGCGATTTGTTGACGCACGCGAGCTTGCGGAGGGCGAGGTGGTGACTCTCCACGACTGGAGGGAACGCGCGATTCGGTCCGGAACTCGTGTTGGATTGAGAAGACTCAGAGCAGCCCTTGCGGAGGCGGAGGAAGAAAAGGGGGGGAAAAAAAAAGGAAGGCAACGCAAGGGCAAAGCAGAAGGAGGTATTTCCCAGGCGACCGCGCTACCGGAGGGATTTCTACGAGTCGGTGCTCAACGCGAGGTGGAGCCACGTCTTGGGGGCTCCCGAGGGCGAAGAGGGGCATGAGAAAAAGGCGATGCGAATGGTGGTGAAGGAGGGCCAACCACCAACAGTGTCGTGGCAGGGCACGTCTCGATGCTTGCCTTTCCAAAAGAATAGCGACGCATACCAATCCTCTCCACTGCGCCTCAGGCTGATGACACTCACCTCCGAAAAGGGGGGGGGCGCACTCGCTGCAGGAGGAGGCCGCTCCTGTTGACTGCTACATAAACTGTGAGGTGGAGCGGGTGTGGCAAGTTGCCAGCAGCAGGATGGACCAGTGGCACTGCAACCTTCTGAACGAGTCTTCGCGCCCTAGGCCCTTCTTAGTGCTTGGGGCAGGCGGGTCGGGGAGGTGGATGAACGTTGGCTTCTACATCCTCTACCAGCTGCTGCATTGGCGGGCCGAGAAACCCGGTTTGGTTGTCTACTGCCTTGGGAGAGAGTTGGCGTGCGTGTTTGGCAAGGAAGAGAAAAAAGTGACAGAGCACGAGGGCGAGTTCAAAATCAGAAGGCGTCTGAGGGAACCGTCTTGTTATTGGGGGATAGGATTTGTGATCTACGACGCGTCGGAGGAAGGAGAGCCGCAGCGGAGGTAATATTTGAGCCTCATGGCTGGAGCTTGCTTGTCCTGGCAACCACAAACGAAGACAACTTCGGAGCATGGGAGGATACAGTGCGTGCAAGTTGCATCATCATGAAATATCCGGACGAGAACGACGTGAGGGCGGCGTGCGCCTGGAGAGCGCGCGGCCGTTCCGCGCTTGCGCAGGCGGCGTAGTGGGAGACGGTCAAAGCCCGCATGGGTTCCGTCGGGCCGCGGCCACGTGACATCCTCAGCGAGGCCGAGTTCAGTGGGCGCACTGCGGGCGGCTGGCGCCTCGCTTGCCGAAGGCGACTGCGCCCGGGAGGGCGGGGGATTGTGGCGGGCGGAGAGCCCGTTCCGGTGGCCGGTGACAGTTGTGCGGGGGAGCGGCGCCTGCGGTTTGGGAGGCCATCCGCCCCGCACCGGCGTGTGACTCCCTCGGGCAAAAAGTGTTGGGCCGTTTGGTGGCGGTCGTGGTCCCTGCGGCCGCCCCCTCGCCGTTGCCGCGTGCCTCTAGTTTTGCCTAAAGATACTGAAACCGAGTGCCCCGGACCCACACACACGCAAGGGAGGAGGGCCTTTCGCGGGCGCGGCGTAGAAAAGAGAGGGAGGCTCGCGGGGCTGCGGCCTGCCAACGGGACGGCAGGCACGGCGTCGCGTCCCGAGCAAAGGGCTTAGAGATGTGGGCGCCGCAGGGGCTTTCAGGCTGAGAGGGCGGATGGACGCAACTTGCGGGGAGTTGCGCGGGAGCGGCGGTCAGGAGCTTTGCGCTGTTGGGCGCCTTTTGATTTAAATTATTGTTTTTTGAAAACACTCGGGAAGAAATTTGGTTGGGCCGCGGTTTGCGGCGGCGGGTGCGCATCACATTACCGCCAGCACAGCGGAGCAGCGGCCCGGTGAGTAAATGAGTAGGTACATTTTAAACTGTTGGGAAAAGTACTGCCGGTGAGTGTTCGTGGGGGATATTATTTGCGTGCGGCGTGCGGGGAGAACACGCCAAGACACACGCACGCGGCGGGGTGTGG
>NW_021705014.1:0-5467 GCF_003719485.1 Trypanosoma conorhini | reverse complement strand
TTCTTTGCTCTCACTTCTTTTCATGGTCGAGGCCTGCCTCCCAGCAGCTCGACCCAACACTCATGCTTCTTCCTTGCTGTCATCACGCTAACTTGTCGTCTGCAAAGAAACGCCAGCCTGACGATCGGATGCAAAATTTGGCGTTATGCCGATGTTATCCCTTGTTGTAAGTAATTAAAGGGTCTTGGTTATTCTGACGAAGACGAAACGAGCAAATGCAGGTTAAGGTCCCTTCTTGTAGAGCTGCAGCAATACAAACGGGGTAAAAAAAAGCAGTGAATTAAGGATCCATAAGGCATCGTGTGGACTTTGGTGCAGGTTTTTCCGCACCCGCAAGGCCCTCAACGCCACTGAGTATTTCGCTTAGCCCGAGCGTTAAAAATAAGGGGACGGAGAGGAAGGGGCAAGAAAAGACGTTTTGGCCTTCCTGGGACTGCGGCAACCTGCTGCGAAGCAATTACCTGCGGACAATAACTCCCCGCAGCTATGGCTTCGCAGGACACCCTTCGCTCCGTCGGGTTTATGTGACTCACTGGCCAGTGCCACTAACTCTGAAACGGCGAGCGCCCCGCTGGAGAGGACCCTGGCCAGGAGCTGAACCCGCGCCCCACCTTCTGTGTCTGAGTCAGCTGGCTTGGCAGGGCCCACTTTCCCAAATGATACCGTCTGTTCCGAGGATAACCGACATGCGGAAACCGAAACTGGCGCATTTACAGAGAATGCGTTTTTCATGAGTGGGGATGTAAAATCCCTACCGTCTCTGACATCCCCGTCGGTATCACTGCCTTTGTTTCTGCTACTACCCTTGTCATCACCTAATGCTGCTAGCATCGCCTCATCAGTTCCTCCTTTACTCGTCAGGCGAGCTTGCTCCCCATCAGGATCAGAACTAGACATGCTCGTGTCTTCCCCGACGTGCTTCGCGCTTTGTGTTTCGGTCGGCAGGCCAGCAGGGCAAGGGGTTGGTGCTGCCACATCCACCGGGCTCGTTCCGTCTCCAGCACGCATCCTGGCACTCTGCAGCCATGGGTGGTAGTAGAGCTCTTCCATAGAGCTGCGCTTCGCAGCATCCACATTCAGGCAACGGCGAATAAAATCAATCGCGTTTGCCGAGACGGGACCGTTTGTCTTCGCTGTCGGCAGAAAAGGTTGGCGTCTGTCGGCAACACATAAATGTTCGGTTGCGTTTGCGGTTGCTGCCTCCGCCGTATGTGTGGGGGCTTCGCTGGTGTCTACAGGATTCAAAGCAGTTTGCTGGAAGGCCATTGTCGCCTCCATCTCCAGTTGTGGCGTCGGGCTTCCGCCGAGCGCAGAGTCAAACTGACCCCCCGCTGCGTGGACAAAATGTGGGAGGCTGCCAGGAACGACAGTCTTCGTCGCTGCACTACCGCCTTCTGTGGAGGCTTGATCTGCTGAAAAAACTGACGCATGCGTCTCTTCCCCGGGATCCCAACCAGCATGTATTGCCGTGATGTTGCCGCCGGCAAGAGTGCTGTGAGTATACGCCGCCTGGGTGTCCCATGTGAAACCGGAGTCGGAAGAGGCCATGCTCAGCGGATGCGGCTTGGGTTTACCACTTGGCTGTGGATTATTGCCTGTTTCGCAGGCATCGTCAGCTACGCGGCACGGAGAACGCTCACCCAGCGCCGGGTGCTCTGCAACTTCCTCAGGTGGGGGGAGTGACGTAAATGACCTGCACCCCCGCGGCTTTTCTGCGCCAAGCGGGCGCAGGTCATTCGCATCTACAAGCTGGAACCTGCCGTCCCTGAAAGCCCCCATCTCCTCCTCCTCCTCCTTCGCACCATCCAGCACTGCCGGAACCGGCCGATGCAGTGTTGTTGCAGAACCCAGCGGTGCGCCCTTGTCCAGGCAAAGCTGTGAATTAGCCCCGCCGCCGCTCGTTCGTTGAGGGTGGCTGCCGTCTTCAGGCACCCCGCAGGCGCTTCGGGGCTCCGCCCCAAACGGGTCGGGATCGGAGAGGATGGCCTGCCGCTGTGAGCGAACATCGCGCGCACGCCAAGGCAGTCGTCCCATAAGAAGCACAAACGCCGTGACGCCCAGAGAGAAAACGTCTGCCTTGAAGAGGTCTACCTGGGGGATGGCGTCTGAGCCCGCCGCTGGTGACGTCGCGCTGACTCTTGTCGGCTTCGGCGGGGAAAACTGCAGGGTGGGCTCTTGACCGGCCTCTTCTTCCGCATGATTGCACGGCTCTCCGAACAAGTCTTTCTTCAACGATGCTGAAAAGACGGTGGAAATCCCTTTTTTCACTCCCTGCGTCAAGTATGAAGATGTCGTCGCAGACACTATCGTCGTGCAATTTCCGTTACTGCTGCTACAACTACTGGATTGGCGCGGACACGAAGGCGCCGCCAGCACTTCTGAAGACACCAACATCTCTGGCGGCAGAAAGGCCACAGTTCCCTCACGTCGCACACGCACAGCCGAGTCTCCCACGATAATAGAAACACCAAAGTCCGAAAGCTTCGCATCGCCCTCCGCAGTGAGTACAATGTTTTGCGGTTTAATGTCACGATGGGCGATGCCGAGTTGGTGAGCGTACATGGCTGCCGAGACAATGCTGTGCATCACACGCACAACCTCATGCTCGGTAAGTGCCTTCCTATCGCCCGTGGGAACCACAGTGCCATCGTTCTCCATCGACAGCAGTTCGCCAAGCTCGGCGAGTTCCAAAACCAAATAAATCTTTCGGCTTCTCGGGTCATCTACCACTTCCACGAGTGCCAAAATATTGTCGTGTCGCAACTTCTTCATGATGGCAATCTCACACTTCACCCGATGCAGGGGAGAGTCAACCCCTAAAGCCCTTCTTTGCAGCCTCGCTCGATCCATCACCTTCATTGCGTAGTATATCTTATCCTCAAGGTTGTAGCAAAGCATCACCTCGGAGTAGGAGCCCACACCAAGGTTCCACCTGGGATAAATCACATATTTATCGTTGAGCAGATGCTGATATTTCCCAACCACTTGTTCGTGAGCATAACGACACTCCACCACTTTTTCCCTAACGGGACGGGAGCGGGTTCTGCCAGAATTGACGCCCACAAGCTCCTTGGGTTCCGGAGGAAACGAGTCCGGTGGCCAAAGAGAAGTTGATTCATTACCTGGAAAGGATCCAGAAGCAAAATTGGTCGGAGTTTTTAAACCATACTTCTCCTTCGCGCTATGCGCTTCGGAGCAAACACACACGTTCGTCAAAATTGGATTACTGGAGTGAGAACCCACCTCCGTAGAGCCATGAACTGTGACACACAACGGGGGTTTCTCACTCTCGCGTGAAAGATGCTCTGACACCGCCGAGTTTACCACCCTTATCTTCCCACTTTGATGGGTTTCACTGGATTGTTTACCCAAAGTGCTGTTTGGAGGAGACTGCGAGATGGCCGAACGTGCCAGAGCGCAATTAGGGCACTTCCCGTCCTGCCGTAGAAGTCCCTGGATAATGCTGTCACTGGTGCAGCTATTTTTGGCATTGCCAGTCGCTACGCTGCGGTTCAACGGGTTGAAGTCGTTGTGAGTACGCATGGAGGAGTAGCTCTGTGGAGTCATGGGCTCATCGAGCGTACTTCCCGTCCACGCAAGCTCATCATCATCCGGATCAAGTCCAGTCCACCTGTTCGGGGGCACGGCACTGATTGACGGAAAACATATAATATTTGAGCTCCACGCTGAGCACGGCACAAGGCAGCGGCAGCAATCCTTACTATTGCTATTGTGACTGTTGTCGTCGTTTTGACCATCGTTTAATAGTAATGTGTCATGCTTCAACGGAATGTTGGTGGTTGCCGTTTTCTTTTGTTCCTCCTCCAACACGATATCGTCATCTTCGATATCGCTGCGATCCACGCTATGCGTCGCAGGGGAATGCTCTGCCCCGCCCATCCCGCGTTGCTTTGGCGCTCCCAGAATCGGCAGATTAACTTGCGAGGAGGCCATGGGACTGTCCTCCTGTCCATTCCCCAGGGCCTCCGCGCCTGTTTCCGCAGGCGCCTCTGTCCCTTCGCCGGGCTCCGCAGCGACGGCGTCCTGCACTTCCTGTGTCACCAGCGGGGCTGGGCTCTGGTCCAGCGATTGCACCCGTCTTTTCCGCAAAAAGCAGCGCTTCAGAAGGTAGTCGGCAAACACCATGGACCCCGCCACTCCTCTACCGAAGCTCCCACAGAAGGCAACTGCCACCCAACGCACACGGATAGAAAGAAAAGCAAAATACTTCCGCCGACCTACACGACGTGTTCCTCCGCTCTCGCCAGAAGACTATTCTCCTCGATGCCTACACTCTATGGTGGCTTTGCTACTATTACTAAAACCACGTCAATTACAGCAGCGGCAAAACCAACAAAGACCGCTTGCCGTGGCGTGTGTCTGGCGGTTGACCTTTTTTATGATGTGATGCAAGTGCTCTCTGCGCGATAAGCGACGCCCCGCCTCTGCTACACCAGACTTGACAAGTGCACTTCCTTACTGCGCTTTACTCTAATCCTGCTCCTCCCAATCTCCCTTACCTCTCTGTCTTGCAGTGCAATAAGACCTCTTTCACGGCTTCCCACCTAACTTTTTGTTTGACTTCTGTTTTGAGTCTCTCTGCTTTTGCTCGCGTTCCTTCCCACCCAAGCCCAATGTACAAGTAGAGATGTGAGTATACGAATATACACAGGACTATATATTGTTACCGTCGCCACTCGGATCCACTGGCACGACAGGCAACCCACTCTCTCTTTCTCTGGCACACACACGCACCGATAAGCAAAGGATGGTGAGTGAGGGCAATGGCCTTTTCCCCTCTTATTTATTTCTTTTTTTTTTCGTTTTTCCGTTTCTTCTGCTTTCCTGTTCACGGTGTGCTATGAGAGTTTTCTTTATATATATATATATATTCCCTTGTGGAGGTGGCGGGGACTGGCCTCGTATTGTTGTTATTATTGTGTTTTGACGTATTAATGCTTCACACGCACTTTTAACGCGAATAGCGGTTCGTGGTGGGTCCTTCCTATAGGTATGTGGCCAGGTATGCGCTTTCACGTAAACCCACTGGGCTTGCAAGCAAGGAGAAAACAAATTTTTAAAAAAAATGTGAACATAAAGAAGAGGAGGAGATGCAGCAATAAAAGGCATGTCGGCATGTCATATCCGCCTGTTGCGATGAGGATATGGGGGCAGTGGGGGTGTGGCGGGCCAGGGGTGCGCGCGAGAAAAAGAAGCGAAGAGAAAAGAAATTATCGTTCCCATCCATCCCATAGAAAAAGCCAAAGAACATGATTTGAAGACATCGTCATTCTTCGCAGTTTTCTCTCTCGGAAGCAAAGCGATCACGACGCGTGACACATGCCGACAACAGATCCAACCACGGTTGCTTTTCTATGCCTCTTGACTGTATTGTCTTTCGCGCCTATGGCAAGGGCGACAAGAAAGGAAAGGAGAAAGAAAACGAAAAAAAAAAAACTAGAGGAAC
>NW_021705012.1:0-5471 GCF_003719485.1 Trypanosoma conorhini | reverse complement strand
AACCAGTTGTGCTTTCTCCTTCTTTGTGTCATTGCTGTGTGCTTGTAGAAGGCACACCCCTTTTCTCACCAGTTTCTTCTACTTCCCTGTTTGCCCTGACAGCCATCGTGCCGTGCAAATAAGAGAAAATGACGAGCCAAAAACCAGACGAAGTAAATGTGAATAACATCTCGATGTGTAATGCACCATTAGCATATCTGGGTTCATTTTTTCTTTTATTAGCATTTTATTTGGTTTGAAAGCGTTTGGGGTAATGCGCCACCAAAAGGGGCGCCGTTGATTATAGCATTTTTTTTATTTTATCTGTATGTGCATCATCGATTACTTACTTTTATGTTTCCAGTTGTTGCCGCGTTAGAAAGTGACGCGGATGCGGTTGTTTCTTTGGCGACAAAGCCACTAATCCCGTACTTCTGCCACTACCTTCTTCGTGGGGATGCCGACTGGTGCGGGGCCACAACCGGGCGCCAATCCGTATGCTTAGAATGAGCCCGTTTATAATCGCCCCATGCTTTCTGAATACATTCGTTGCACTTGTGGATGAGTGCTGGATAAAGCAAGTGCCCTTTTGGAGGGGGATGCTGGGCGCATACTTTGTGTCTTTCCCACTCTTTTAATTTTCCTTTTAGGGAAAAGTAGACAGCAGGCCATTCGTCGCCGTTGGCGTCTTTTCGCTGTTGGCGTTGACTACCACACCTGGTGCCCGGAGCGTTGCTTTAGCACCGGGAGGAGGCGAAGGAGCAAGTTGCAAGGTGTGGTGGTGGGAGGTATGATTGCCGGTGTTGCGGCCGCCGCCATCGCTCCCATGCACCACAGGACCGCGTTGCCAGCCCCTGCTGGCTTCTTGGAGCCGCGTAGTTTTAGCCATGGATGCAGCCAAGCGGTTGGATCGTCGGTGTGTGTGTGACTCTTGGCGTGATGTTGGTCGCTGTCGTTCTGGCACTGGCGTACGTTGTGCACAAGTGACTGAAGCGAATGAGTGCGGGGGAGCATGAGGGGCCCAGCGGAGGTGTGGGGATGGACAGGGGGGGGGGGGGGTGTGCCCACCATTGGCAGCCACTGGAGGAAGCAGCGCCCCGTCAAAAGGAACAGACGTCGCGTTCTGGAGTGTGTGAGAAGCTTCTTGTGCCCGTGGAGGTTTGTAAATGTTTTCTTAGTCACCATCAGTTTTTCATTTTCGTTTTGTTCTGTTTTATTATTTGCTCTTTTTGTTGAAGTGCGTATTCGAACTACACACTAGGTGTGTGTGTTGTGGCGCTTGAGCGTCATGTTTGCGGCAGCGCCGGAGTTGCCTGCACTAAAATTTTATTTGCGTAAGTAGGAGCCGGCTTAACGCAGGGGTGCGTGGTTTATTGATTCTGCCTATGGTGTTCATCGTCCTGTTTATTCCACTTCACGGCCGTCCTTTTTCTTTTTTGTTCTTTGCTGCTTTCTAGTTTTGACTTGCTCTCCATTGTATTTCCCGCGCGAGTGTATTTTGGTGTGTGTGCCCGGCGAGTGCCGCTTCACCTGTGGATGCTCCATGCGTGGATGGAGCGGCAACTACTCCTCCTCATCCCTTCTTTGCCGTGATTCTCCGTACAACTGAAGAGCGCAGTGGTAGGGGACACCCAGGCGACGCAGAGAGTCCTTCGGTGTGTGCGTGCGTGTTGTTGTTTTTATCGGTCTTTCCTCCGTCCCCCACGCTCGTTTCGCAGAGGACGCCATGCACGTTACGGTGGGCACCGTTCCCCAGGAGCGCCAGCCTGCTCCGCGGCCTAGCCGGCGCGAGTGGACGGTTTGCCTCCCGCGCCTATGTGCCGATCTGCACTGTGTTGATGGCGCTTTGGAGCTCTGGAATTGTGGCAGTTGGCCTCTACCGGCGCTTCGGCCACAGTAAGACGCGTTCAGTGGAAGTTGGAGGAGGAGGAGGAGGAGGGGGCGCCGTGACTTGTGGAGGCAGCCCCAGGAGGAGGAATTGCTCTTGATTGACCTTCCAACTTCTGTGGAGGGACTTGACGCCCCACAGCGACTTGGAGGGGGGAAAGAAAGGAAAACAGTGGGTGGGGTGTTGACACAGATCCATACAAAAATGTATGCGTGTGTAGGCGGCAATTGGTGGTTGTTTTTTGTGGTTTGCTCTCCTCCCTCGCCTACTCATGCGTTTGCTCTTGCCATGCGTTTTAGTCATTCATCCAGGCGAAGAGAGGCCCGGGCAGGGAGGGAGAAATACATTTGCCGTGAATGTCGGCGCCTGTTTCTTTACATTGTTGTTGGCGGTCGTATTGTCAGTTGTCCGGCTGCTTAAAAAAAAACAAGAAGCGAACGATATTTCACAGCGAGGGGATGAGGAGCGTGGGGAAAAAGCAAGCGACAGTACAGCACTGCGACGACGTGAGAAGTGGAGACAGGCCTGTACCTCACCTCTGCGTCTCTTCCTTCCCTTTACTTCCTTTGCGTGTGGCGCTCCATTCGCCACGTGCGTGGCGCGTGTCACGGGTGTGACGCCCCCTGTGCCTTTTCCACCCCTCCCCGTCTGCAGCGGCCCTCGTGAAGGGCAGCCCCCGTGGCAGCGGAACTGGGTGGTCCTGGGCGTCGCACTTCGCCTCGTCTAGTTTGGAAGCTTTGCTGCGGTGCTTGTGGCGCAGCGGAGGCGCCTCCTCCACGCCAAGGGGAAAGGCGTGGATGGGGCCTCCTAGGCGGGGCCGTCGATGGGCGCGGCGGCCGCCGGCGAACTGCCACCGCCGCCAACGGCGACGGCCGCCACAAAAAAGTGTATCTGAGTATGTGCGCCTTCTCGGCCATCGGCGAGGAGGCCGCGATGTGGTTAGAGGGAGGTTTTAAACGAGCGGGCGGGCGAGTTATGGGTGGTCCTCTCCTCGTTTCGTCTCCGCGTCCCTTCCAGCTGCGCGTAAAACAGGAACAAAAGGCCCCATTTGCCGCCCAAGGCAGGAGTATGAATTGCAAGGAAAGAGCTATTTGCCGCCTAGCTAATCAACGGCAAGGCAATTGCTTTTGCTTTTCTCCCCCTCCGCTGTTTGCGTTATTGGCGTCGTTTCTCTTTTACTTCTTGTGTCTCTCGAACTTGGAAGCCTGCGGGTATTTCTTTTTTTTTCTTTGTCCTTGTTGTTTTTGCCCCTTTTCCCTCTCCCTCGATTGCTACTGAGAGTGGAATCATATTGCCTTTGCTGTGTGTGTGACTGCCGCCTGTGGGCGAGGAGGAAAAGCTGTGGCAACGTGAGGCGGAGGATTCACGGGTCGGGGGCCTGTTCCCGCGAGCAGTCATGCTGTTAATTAAAATCGTATATGTGGTTCTCTGTGCCCTCCTTGTCCTTCCTCTTCTTCTGCTTGTTCTTTGTTGCTTCCGTTGGAGTTCGCGCATGCGTTTGCTTCATGAACCTGCGCAAGCAAGCTTGCGGTCGACCTCTAAGCATGGCTCGTGCAGGCAGACGCAAGGTGGTGCAGCATGATTTCTACGACGAGGCAGAACAGGTCGCCGGGGTTGTGCTTTTGAACAGTCCGGCAAACGGTCGCTGGGAGTATGAGGAATATTTGAGACTCCTGCGTGTGCGGCGGTTCAATCAGCGGAAGCCGGAGTTGCCTGTTGGCCGGTGCTACTTTGTTTGCGCAGATGGAGCTTACCCCCGTCTGCGGACGTACTTTGAAGAAGAGCAACGGCGTCGTCCAGAGTTGTGGCCGTTTGCTCATGTTCCTCTCTGCGACGCCGTCATTGGCGATATGGACTCCTACTTGGATTCTTTACCCAAATGCGGTATTCATGGAGGCACCGACGGCAAGGGACTTCAAGACTCAATGCCCGCTGACGGGTACGCAACGGTGGACGAAGTTCCTGCCTCTATCTTGGGTCGAATCCGGGACAGATACACTTCTACTCTTGCCGAGTTCCATCGCGTGCGTGCAGCCATGGAGGGAGCCCCGTTGGAGCAGTGGGATAAGCTGCAGGCAGAGCACAAAGACGCGTCGTCCTCGCTCCCTTTTTGGATACACATCCGCTGTCAGGACACGAACGACTTCATGAAATCATTGATGCTCTTCAAGCGACTGCGAGAGCAACACATGGAAGACTTTGTTGCCGTTCCGCCGCCTGTTCTGCGAACGGAGAGTGGTATGCGGCTATTGGAAACCGGTGGCGCGGTTGACCCAACTGTTGGAAGCGAAGGCCTTGACATTGACCCCCAGCGGGAGAGCGACTTGTGCGCGGAGGCATGCAAAGAGGAGGCGGTGTTGCTACCGACGTACGTTTGCTTTGGTGGCCTTGGCGGCCGATTTGACCACGAAATGGCTGCCATCTCGGTCGTTTTGGCATTCAGCGAAGACGCCCATGTTGTGCTGACGAACTCCGGCAACACTCTATTTGCCTGTCAGCCCGATGGCTGGACGCAACTGGTACGACATGCAGGTTGCGAAGGCGTGGTGTCTGGCCTTATTAACTACGGTACCATGAAGGAGTGCGAGGTCAGCGGACTGCAGTGGAACGTTGTGATTGGGCGGGGAAAGCCAAGTGAATCGCGGGAATTGGTTCTGGGCTTTGGCAAGCTGATCTCGGCGTGCAATCCGATTCGCCACGAGGTTGTCACGGTTGACCTTCGTTGTCTACGACCCTTGACACTGAGCACAATGGAGTCTTGCGCGACAACAGCGGGGCCCGCGACGGCGTGCGGCGATGGGGCGGATGCCTACCACAACCCACCCACAATCTTTACTGTCGAGCGACGCAGAGGGGATGAGAAAGAAGTTGGCCGCTCGCACTGAGCTCATGTTCGCTGCCCACCCCACCCCCTCCTCCCTCCTGAATTTATAGATGTAAGCAATTGGTGGGCGTTTTCAGCAGCTCTGTACTTGATTCGAGGCCGTGTGGGTGAATTTGCCAGCGGGTTAGATTTAGTGGATGATTGCCGTTATTAGCTATCTTTACTGATTATATTTTTGTATGTGGCTACATGGTTTATGTTCCCAAGTATTACCGTGCTGGAGGGCAGTACAATTGTGGTGTTTTTCCTTTTCTTTTTTCTGTTTGTGGCCTTCGTTACCCCTATTGCCCTACTTCTGCCACTACCTTCTTCGTGGGGATGCCGACTGGTGCGGGGCCACAATCGGGTGCCAATCCGTATGCTTAGAATGGGCCCGTTTATAATCGCCCCATGCTTTCTGAATACATTCTCTGTACTTGTGGATGAGTGCTGGATAAAGCAAGTGCTCTTTTGGAGGGGGATGCTGGGCGCATTGGCCCAACATTTGACCTTTTTTTTTTATTGTCATTTTCTATCTTTCTCTAGGAATATTTTACCCCGCAATTTTTTAGGTGCATTTTTGTTTGTTTGTGGCGTATTTTTATCTGATGCTCAAGTTGTGGGGCGATGATTTGCGCTCTTGAGTAGGACATGTTTTTTTTCCTGGTGCGTTTTTGTTGGTCATGCCATGGGGCGTATCTGTGAATGTTGATACACAGACTTATGGACGCGTTATTTACA
>NW_021705009.1:0-5482 GCF_003719485.1 Trypanosoma conorhini | reverse complement strand
ATGCCGTTTTTCCCCCAACTCACCGCCGCCGCGCGGGGACAGCACGTGGGCCATAAAGTGCTGGGGAGGGGCCTGTTCCGAAAATTGGGTGCCAGCGCGGGCCGAACGGTGCAGCACGCGCCCCGCGCTGCTTGTAGGCGGCTTCCCTGCGCCCGCCGGATGAAGACCGCCACGCGGCATTGCTTTCCTGAGACTCTCGCTGGCCGTTGCCACGCCTAAACCGGAGCGCCCGAAAAGCGTGAGGTGAAGTTTTTCGCCTGGGGTCGCTGCAGTCGTACGTTTCGCTTCTCCCCATTCCCGGCTCTTGAAAAAACAACAAACAATGACGTCCACCTCGTCTTCGGGCTTTTTGGGATTGCCTCCGCCTTTTGGAGTTGGAGGGCCGCCGGCCTCGGCCCTGCGAGGCCCAAGCGGGAAAAGAGCCCGCCGCCGCCGAAAGAGGCCGACAGTGGAAACACGAGACGCGCGCCGAGTTGCGACACCAAAAAAAAAAGAGGGCGTGCCGCGTGAGGCCCGCTTCGTCTCCCCGGTTGCGCGCTTTGCTCCGCTTTCAGGCGCCGAGGCCGAGCACAGCTACCTCACGCAAAGGCAAAAGCGGGGAAACAATTCAAACTTGGGCGGGCGAATGCTGTTTTTTTGCGTCTCCCTGGGCGTTTGCTTCGGGCGCGTCCCCGCGTCCGCCTTTTTCCGGGAGGCGGCGCGGCAAAACTGGCGCCTCTTCCCTTACGCATATTTGGGTTAAACGTCGCCAAGCATAACGGCCTCTTTTCCACAGGGAGATCGCCCAAAAACGCACCCTAAAAGAGCCCCGCGGCCGCGGCGATTCCCGCCCCCGCGTTCCCATAGCAGCCCTACCCTTGCTCTCTTCACGCGGTTGCATCGCGCACCGTTTGTCACATGGGCGCGCGCTTGCCGAGGAAGAATTGGGGGGTTGGCTCCTCTTCCCCTCGGCGTGGACGGGCGGCGCGCGCGCGCCTCCCGCTTCACGCCGCCCCTTGCTCCTGCGCCTCTTTCCTGGGAAGGCGGGCTGCTGGGAACACAGCTCCGGACTCCGCCCCCAGCGAGATGCCAGGCACAGCGTGGTTCTAGCGAGACGCATTCTATGGAAAGCGCGCGAAAACAGGGAAAGAAAAGGCGCCAAAACGGGTAAAATAAATAAATAAACTTAGCGACGGAAGGAAGTTTTCACCAGCGGCCGTCGCGCGAGTCGGCCCCTAAACGTCCAGCCTTTGGGCGCGCTGCGGCAAGGAAAACCATTAATACCGCCGGAAAAAAAAAGACGCCTGCTTGAATAATAGAAAACAAATATTTCTCGAATAGAACCCCTGCAGTGCAATGCGGCAAACTTCCATGGCCAGGTGTTTATTTTTTCTTTCTTCTTTTTAAGGTTTTTATCCCCACTCTTCCTGCATTAAAAGTAAAAGAGGCAAAGCACGAGGCTCTTTCCCTATTTTTGGCGTGGGCGCGCGCGGGACGCTGTGGCGCGTACTGCTTTTCTCGCCTACTATGGGCGCACCGCGCAAGCTGTTCCTGCGGGTGCGCCGCTTTCTCCCTTTCTTGGCTTCCCTAGTGTCTATCAAGGGTTGGCGTCTCCGTTGGGAGGGCGCCGTTCTTCCACATGGACCATATTTCATCAAGAAGTGGCTTCGGCACGGCGCGGCCCCAGGTGAGGAACAATTGTTCGTAGCGATGCTCATCGCTTTCGCGTTGCATCCACGACTCTTCTGCCAGCCGGCTTTTTTTCCAGGGCACATACTGAAGGAGGAGGTGGGGCAGGGCAACGACAACCGCGTTTAGCATGGAGGGCCGGTCGCGGAAGAGTTTCATCACGGCGTCGACTATGTACCAGTAATTTAAGAGTTGCTGCTGCTGTTTCAGCTGAACGGCCTCCGCAAAGCACTCGTCTAGAACCTCCATCACCTTCACCACCGCCACAGGCGTGTGACAGAGCGTGTCGCAGATAGCCTCCACCACTGCCATAGACCGCTGCGTGCACCGGCCTGAAAACTCGAGAGCTATAATGCGCCGCAAAAGCTCCTGCAGAGCGGCGTGGCTACATCGGTTTTCTGCGGGGGGTGGCCGTTGTTCGGCCGTCGGGGTCCTCCCTGTTTCTTCCCTATTTCTTCCTTTTCCGTCGCCGGTACTGGGCTGCCCCTCTGGGTGGGCAGGCGCCGGCTTCTTCTCCCTTTCCCCCGCCTCTGCGGGGCGGCGCCCGCTGTTCCCGTCCGCGCGGTGCCGGTCCCCCCAGGCGGTCCCCTGCGGAACGCCGGCGTAAAAGGCGGCCGGCGCCGCTGGCGGAGCTTCCCGCGCGATGATTCCGTCAGGCCTCTCTGGCTTCCACGCGTTCGGAGGCGCGGGGTAGTGGTGTTCGGTGCGGCTCCGCTTGTGTCTCTCCGGCGGCGGCGGGGCGCTTCCGCTCGAGTTGAAACTTCCCCGCTCCCAATAACTCATCTATTGCTCTGGTCGGCCCGGGTTTTGAGGTATTTTGCTTCCGTAATGTAGGGAAAGAAGAATCAAACAACAAAAACGAAAGAAACAAACAAAAAAAAATGACGGCTCCACGTTTACTGGGAAGGGACCTCCTCGTTGCGGGTAGAGCGGGGCGCTTCGTTCGCGCTCCGCGGCGGCCGCGGCGCCCACGCAATAGAAGCAACCCGGGTTCGGAGGAGCATCTGCCTCGATGCGCTAAAAAGGCGAGGGCGCGTGGAAATGGCAATGTGCTTCGCCGTTGCGCGTTGCCACCGCCGCAAGCGGGCGCCAGGAGCAGCAGGAAAACCAGGCGTAGCGTAAAACAGCCATGCCGAGACGACTGGGTTTGAGAGGGCGCAAAGGAAGAGGGAACTTGTGTCGTACCGCCTTTTTCTTCGGCCAGCGGAGAGGGCGGCAACGGCCACGGTGCGAGAATGAGAGGCAGGTGACCGACACTGCGTGTTCTCTCCTGCGAAAACAAACCGTCGCTCTACGGAGGATTTATCCGGCTTAGGAGTGTGAAAAAAAAAAATAATAATAATCTCAGCTTGACTCTGTGTGCTCCGCCGTTGGCGTCGACTTCCTGCGGCGAGTGCTGCAAAGGAGGATCCGGAGGTCTGAGCAGCTTCAGCCTGATTTCCGCGGAGAGGCATTTCTATTGCTGGTTCGCTCTGCCTGCCGCGCCTGCGCGCTTGGGTTCTTTGCTTTTTTTTTTGTCTTCTCCACATAAAAACAAAAACGCGTGCGTCGTTTCTTGCCAGCCCTTTTGTTCCTGTAAAGACGGGCCTTCCGTTGCTCTTCCTGTTGCGGGTGGCGTTCTTGGCTTGGGTGTGCGGCGTGGCTTCGTCGTCTGCGGTGGTCCCCTCTTCGCGGCGGGTGCCTGCCGTGCGGTCGGCGTGCGCCTAACGCGACGGACCCCCAAAAGGCCGTGTTGGAGGAACGGAGTTCTGGCGTTCTATGAAGGAGATGAAAGCGGTGCAGCCTCTCGTCTTTGTGTTCTTTCCGACCCATGCGGCTGCAGACGCGCCGTCCATCGATCCCGTCGGCCGCAGCGCAAACGCAACTTGCCCCAACTCACCCGCGTGCGCTGGGCGCCTGTGTGGTGCGCGGTGGAAGCGGCTCATGGCGCCGGGGTGTCGCGAGTCACTTCACATGGTCTGCGGCGACCCCCTCTGACCGCAACGCGGCGAGTAGTAGGCAAATAGCGGGGCAAAGCGAGAGAGAGAGAGAGGACGCGCGGCGGCACGCGTGAGAAACACAAAATACGGCCACTTTTACCAGGAAACTCGTCACTACGCGGGCGCATTCCTCTCACTGACGCGCTGCGACAGCAGTGCTGAGAAGCAAACCTTTAGAGCGATTTCACTGCGTCGTGAAAGCGCGACGGTCTCACCCGGTTGCCTTTTCGACCGTCTTTTGCGCCGGCTTGTAATTGATGACGGCGGTCGGGGGCCCTATGTGCGGTGAGTGGCGGCCCTGCAGCGCACGGAAGGGAAAGGGCAGGGAACAACAGCCACGGCAAAGCGAAAGCCACGGCCGGCGAGGCGGGGCGAGAGAGAAGAGCCTATAAAAGGGAAAGACTTTTTCCTAAAAGAGTTAGTTTCGTTTAGCCAATGTGTTCCCCAGCGGTGCTAAAGCGGCAAACCGGCGACGCATCGGCCTCCGGCGTGGCCTCGCTTCGCACGCCACCCACCCCCACGCGGGACTCGCTTGCTTTGAGGGCCCCGTCCGCACCCGTGGCCGCGTGAACACACACGCCCAGCAGCGCGCAGGATCCCAAAGGAAAGGACAGCAGCAACAAGGAGGTACGGAAGGAACCGTTTTTGCCTTTGCTTTTTCCCTAATAGAACGATGAGGCAGGGAAAGGAAGCACAATGGATGCGCTTCCGTGCCACCTGAATGGCCGACTTGCATGCCCATGCAATACCCCAGTCACTGGGGTGTGCGTGCGGCGGACCCGCATTCTCTCTAATCACCGCGTAACGACGCAAAAGGAGGCTTTTAACCCGCCTCCCACGCGGCGGCAGAGCGGGTTGGGTTTGAATGGGCTTCGAAAACTTACGCTTCCCGACAATCGATGCAAAGATAAGTAGATCAAACACCACCTTATTTCCTCACGTACAATCTTCGCGAGGAGTATCCGCCTGGCGGCGGCCCCCGCAGAGCGAAAGAGCGAAACAAGGCGACCGCAGTTCGGCCCGGCGGACGCACCTTTGCACCCCGGACGGGGCCCAGCAAACACCCAGACGCCAATTGGTCCGCAGACCAACCCACGGCAGCTGCGCTCTCGTCGTGAGTGCACAAAGCGGCCAGCCGCTAGAACCACGCGACGCGCCATCCGTGCGGAGATGCCGTGAACGCCAAAAATAGGACACAAAATAATACTTCCAATTGCCGCGCCAAGGCGCGCTGCTCTCCTCTTCAAAGGCGTCAATCCGCAGCGAGTCAGAGTCCGTGCAGGCACCGATGCGTTGGGGCAAACCGCCGGCGAATGCCAGCAAGGCAAGAAAAAAGCAGCCAGTGCTTCCGCCTGCATGAGAGAAGGGTTAGGGGAGCGCTGCAAAGCAAAACAACCGTGTGGAGCCGCACCCGCGACGAGGCACGTCGCCGGGTGCCCGCGAAATGCGCGTTGTCTACCCATACCTCTAACCGCCCATGACAGGAAAAAGATAAGAGGCCTCAAACTGCGGCCAATGTGCGGGGTGTGTGCAAAGCCCGCCACGCTCTCGCAGACCACGGAATCGTTGCCACGGTTTCTAAGCCGCACGTTCCGACGCGGTCAGACCAGTGTCGGCAAGCAAGGTCATAAGCCTCACCTTGGGTGGCGCCAAACCCCGTCCACATCCCTAAGCAGTGCAGGGAACGCTAGCCATCTTTGCACACAGAAACATAAAAGCGGCCTGCGCCCCCCCCCCCAAGAGCCTTCTCCGCGTGTCGTCTTAAGAAACAGGCCAAACAGGAAACAAATAAACCAGTCCATATGAGCAAATCACCCTCACGCTTTCTTCTTCTC
>NW_021704986.1:2618-5714 GCF_003719485.1 Trypanosoma conorhini | reverse complement strand
AGGCGGGCCGCAGGTCTCAGTTGGACGGTCCCAAGCCCGTGGTTGAGGCGAATAAGATTTTTCTGCTCTTGGAGCGTCTCCATGTGACGAGTGAAAAACGGGCAACCTTCGGCCTGCAGCTGGTGGTTGGCGAGGTTGGGGAGGCTAACAGTGGTGGCAAACGCATCACGTGGGACGCCGAGAGCCCGCTGGAGGAAATGGTTAATTCCCAGCTGACCATGAGGTCATGGAGTCAATTCCAGGGCAGCAACGGCAGGGGCGTGCTGATGCGCGACGCCACGATTGTCTTTCCTCTTGTGGCTGTGAAGGCGGACGGCAAGAAGGTCTGCACAGTCATCTACTCAAAGGACAACGGCGGGACCTGGCAGTTCCCCGCGAAGGGCTCTGCTGTGGAGGACTGCTCCGACCCCAACCTTCTCGAGTGGGAGGGGCAGCTGCTCATGGTTGCCACGCACGCAACCCATCATAAGAGGGTGTATGCGTCCAGCGACGTGGGGGAGACGTGGATGGAGCTGAGCGGCACGCATTCGAACGTCCTGAGTGAGGCCATGAAGGCCGCGCCGACTGGGAGTCGAGTTGACATCGTGACGGCAACCATCGGGGGGAGGCAGGTAATACTGTTTACTGTGCTTGGCCTGTTTGCTGATGGTAGGCGAGGCAAGGACGCATTGCATCTTTACATGACGGACATGACTCGATTCTATCCTCTTGGGCCGATATCTGATGCCGATGGTGCCGTGAAGACCTCCAGCAGTCTGCTGTACGCGAATGACGAATTGTTTGCCCTGTACGATCGGAAAGCAGGCGCAGCTTCGGTGGTTGCTCTCACGCACCTCTCTGCGCAGCTGGAGGAGATAAAGCGTGTGCTGCGGACCTGGGACGCCGTCGACGAGAAGGTGGCGCGTCTTTGCGGCTCCGCCGGCAAGGGAGGAGTCGCGGCCGGCAGCGCCTGCAGCCCGCCGGTGCCCACGGCTGGGCTGGTCGGCTTTTTGTCCGGCGGGGGCGACAGTGAGATCTGGGAGAACGAGTACCTCGGGGCGAATGCCTCGGTGAGTGGAGCCGCAGCGAGGGTCGACGGGGGCGTGAGGTTCAAAGGGGGCACCGCAGCGGGAGAGTGGCGTGTGGGGAATCGATGGAAGAACCACCGCTTCCACTTTGTAAAGGACAACTTCACGCTTGTGGCGACGGTGACCATCGAAACGGAGCCGTCTGGCGGCGGCAGCCCTGTTCCTGTGTTGGGTGTGCGCGGTGGCGGAGGGGAGGCGAGGCTGATGGAGCTCTCGTACACCGCGGACCGTAAGTGGGCGGCGACGTTCAGCGGGGCGACGGCGCAAGTGGGCGGCGGGGCGTGGGAGCGGAACAGGGCGCACCAAGTGGCCCTCGTGCTGCAGGACGGCAGCGGCTCCGCGTGGGTGGACGCCCAGGCGCTGGGGAGCCCGGTGCGGCTGCACGCGGCTGGGGCGGCGGGGCTCGAGGTGTCGCAGTTCGACTTTATGGGCGGCGACCGCGCGGGCACCGGCAACGGCCAAGTGACGCTGACGAATGTGCTGCTGTACAACCGCCCGCTGAGCGCCGCGGAGCTGCAACTGTTCGTTCCGCGCGGCGGGCAGACGGGGGCGGGTTCCCGGGCGGGGGCGGAGGACGGGGCGCCGGGCACCGCGGATTCCGCCGCCCACCCGCCAGCCGAAGCTCCGGCCCCGGGGCGCGGGGAGGAGGCGCCGACGCCCTCGCCGCCAGCCAGGAGGGGCCCAGCGCGAGAAGCGGCGCCAGTGACGCCAATGGCGCAACCGCCCCTTCGCCGGTAAAAGGCACCGGTGACGCAGCTGTCGGCACGCATGTCTCTGTGACGTTGCTGCTGCTCTCGGGGCTGTGGGGCATCGCGGCTCTTTGCTGAGCGCGACGACTGCGGCGCAATGCCCTCAGGTGGAAAAGATTCTCCGCGGAGGTCGATTTCATTGCCGCACGGAAAAAAGGTCTCCACCTTCTTCGTTTTTTTTTTGCTTTATCACCACACCCGACCTTTTTTTTTTCTGTGCGTGTGTTTTCTCTGCAACTTTGCTGGAAATTCCGGGGTGTCGCCGCTTCTCTTTTTTTTTTCTGCTTCAGCGGCCACTCGCTGTGCAGTCTCATGAGTGAGCGGCGAGTTTCCTCCTCTTCCCTGCTGCTAGCCGCCTTCGCGCGGCGGCCTCGCTGTTGTGCGCCTCACGTGCTGCGTGGGAGAAAGAGGTCGAATACGCGAGGAAACATGAAAGGTGCGTGGGCGCGTTGCAAGGCGGTGATTCCTTCTCCTTCTGCGGGCCGTGTTTATATACATCTGCACATACAAGCAACGATATATACTCGCCCACATATATATCTTTATGTATGCGCGGCACCTCGGCCCCGCGGGGGGCGCGATAAAAAAGCAACAAGCCACATAATTGTTGAAGTAATTCTTTTCTTCTTTGTTTTCTCAAGTTTCTTGTTGGGCTTCCACTTGTTTTGTTTTGCTTTTGCTTTCGGAGATGAGCCGTCGCCGCGGTTGGTTGTCGTTTGTGCCGCGTTGACTGTCGCCGAGTGTCTCCGTGTCATGTTTCCTCCCGCTGCCGGCTGCGTTGGCGGCACGCCCTCCTCCCCACTTTTTCCCTGCAGGCGCGTGGGTGCTGCCCGATGCCCGGCATAATTTTGTAGGCAAAGACGCCGCTTCCCGGTTTGGCGGCGCCTCGAAGCCGCGCGGCCCGGCAGCCTCCGCCACACCCGCTCCGGTTGCAGGCGGAGGGGAAGAACGGCGCCCTGCGCCGCGCCGCAGGTGGACCCCCGACTGGCTGGTGATGTGAACGGCCGATCGGCGCTGCAGGGGTGTCACGCGTGCCGTAGTGCCGCCCACGCCCGTGGGTTTTGGCTTCCCCCCGACGCAGCGGAGTTTATTCGGCACCGGAGGGCGGGCCCGCAGCATCCGGCCCCACACACACCACACACGCAGCTGCGGACACGCCAATGGACTTCCCGTTTTTTGTGCCCCTCTCCATCGGGCGGCGGCGGCGCAACGTCGCACAAACACGGGAAATGGGAAAGAAGCGTTGCGCCGGTTTGGGGGACGGAGGAGGAGACGGGCGG
>NW_021704986.1:1787-2593 GCF_003719485.1 Trypanosoma conorhini | reverse complement strand
ACAAACCACATAATTGTTGAAGTAATTCTTTTCTTCTTTGTTTTCTCAAGTTTCTTGTTGGGCTTCCACTTGTTTTGTTTTGTTTTGTTTTTCGGAGATGAACCGTCGCCGCGGTTGGTTGTCGTTTGTGCCGCGTTGACTGTCGCCGAGTGCCCCTGTGCCATATTTCCTCCCGCTGCCGGCTGCGTTGGCGGCACGCCCTCCTCCCCACTTTTTCCCTGCAGGCGCGTGGGTGCTGCCCGATGCCCGGCATAATTTTGTAGGCAAAGACGCCGCTTCCCGGTTTGGCGGCGCCTCGAAGCCGCGCGGCCCGGCAGCCTCCGCCACACCCGCTCCGGTTGCAGGCGGAGGGGAAGAACGGCGCCCTGCGCCGCGCCGCAGGTGGCCCCCCGACTGGCTGGTGATGTGAACGGCCGATCGGCGCTGCAGGGGTGTCACGCGTGCCGTAGTGCCGCCCACGCCCGTGGGTTTTGGCTTCCCCCCGACGCAGCGGAGTTTATTCGGCACCGGAGGGCGGGCCCGCAACGTCCGGCCCCACACACACCACACACGCAGCTGCGGACACGCCAATGGACTTCCTGTTTTTTGTGCCCCGCTCCATCGGGCGGCGGCGGCGCAACGTCGCACAAACACGGGAAATGGGAAAGAAGCGTTGCGCCGGTTTGGGGGACGGAGGAGGAGACGGGCGGCGGGGATGTGCGCTACCGCGCTGGGGATGCGTGTTGTCCGTCTTCTGAGGGCGGCCACCTCACACCGCGGAGCTCAGTCTCGGGCGGTTGTACTGTTTCCTTGCGAGCTAACTGGGT
>NW_021704986.1:0-1576 GCF_003719485.1 Trypanosoma conorhini | reverse complement strand
GAAGCCGGGCGGCCCGGCAGCCTCCGCCACACCCGCTCCGGTTGCACGCGGAGGGAAAAACGGCGCCCTGCGCCGCGCCGCAGGTGGCCCCCCGACTGGCTGGCGATGTGCACCGCAGATCGGCGCTGCAGGGGTGTCACGCGTGCCGTAGTGCCGCCCACGCCCGTGGGTTTTGGCTTCCCCCGACGCAGCGGAGTTTATTCACCACTGGAGGGCGGGCCCGCAACGTCCGGCCACACACACACCACACACGCAGCTGCGGACACGCCAATGGACTTCCTGTTTTTGTGCTCCGCTCCATCGGGCGGCGGCGCAACGTCGCACAAGCATGGGAAGTGGGAAAGAGGCGTGGCGCCCGTTGGGGAACGGAGGAGGAGATGGGCCGCGGGGGATGTGCGCTACCGCGCTGGGGATGCGTGTTGCCCCGTCTTCTGAGGGCGGCCACCTCACACCGCGGAGCTCAGTCTCGGGCGGTTGTACTGTTTCCTTGCGAGCTAACTGGGTGTGCAAAGACGGTTATTTGTGTTGAGGCGCCGCATTTCTTTTTAAAAACAGAAAAGGTGGTTTTGGCTGTTTGCCCATTTGGCGCAGCGTGTTTTTTTTTTTTGCGGCGTGGCACCCGATGTGTGGGGTGTGGGCCGGCGAGGGAATGCGGCAGGCATCCTCAGCATTTTGTCTGGGGGGGTTTCGTTGTTGTTGTTTAGCCGACATGTGCGCGTGTGTGTCGTGCCGAGTTGCAGGCAGCGTGGTGGATTTGGCGTCTGCGCTTTCGGTGTTGTGCATGCGTTTTCGTCCTCCTCCTCTTCGCTTTGCTTTCCCTGACTAGTGTAGGGTGGTGGCGCGGCGACGCCATGCGGCACGGTGAGGCTTCGCCGGGCTTTGCCCTCACACGCCCAGAGCAGCCGCGGCAGGCCCACACGTCGCCTTTTTTGTTTGCAGAGGAGCTCCTGTGCGGGCCCCTCGGGCAATGGGAAGAGCCACGTTGTGCGCGGGGCGATTCAGCGGGCCCGCGGTGCCGCACGCCGACGGGAGCACGGCGCTCCGGAGGGATATTCGTCGCGCCGCGGCTGCCTGCCCCGACAATTGCCAGCCCGCCGCCGACGAGGACGCGGCGGACGGCGCGGCGGTGGTGGTGGTGCTGGACCACGCGGAGATGTTCCTCACCGCCGCGGGGAGCGGCGCGGGGTGGGCGCACGGCCGGTCGCGCCCCAGTCCGCCGAGCCACCCGCTGCCGCTGGCTGAGTTGTACGACGTCCTCCGCGGGCGCGAGTTGTTTGGCCCCGACGAACTTCGGCAGCTACGCCTGCGGACGGTGCTTTTCGTGACGCTGTTCGGCGGCGCATGGGGCGACGTTGACCCCTTTGCCCGCGCCAAGTCCTTCGACGCGCACGTCGCGCTGACGACGCCGCTGGAGGCGGAGCGACACGCCTTCTTCTGCGCCCACGCCGCACACCCGCCCGCGCTGTGCCAGGCGGTGGCCGCCCGCAGCGGGGGGATTCCGTACAGGGGGATGACGGAGGTTGCAGAGCACATGGAGGCGGGGGACGGCGCGTCGGCAGCGCTGCTCTCGCTCCGC
>NW_021705007.1:0-5495 GCF_003719485.1 Trypanosoma conorhini | reverse complement strand
CCCTCACTGTTTATATATTTTTTATCTGTCCCTCACAAGATTTTATTTTCGAAATTCAGTTTTGCGGCAGCTTCAGGGATAGCACTAATTCCACTCTAAAAAAAAAGTAGTAACGATGCCTCCAAAATGTGCCTTTAACACTCCTAATTACAATATATATGGGGATGTGGCGATTTGAAATGTGAAAAAAAGAAACATTGAAAGTTTTTCTGGGGATCATTCATGCTCCTCTCTGCCCTCGTAATGCTGTTCTTGTCGCTTGGGTGCCTCTTTGTTGTTATTATAATCCTCGTTGTTTTTCTTTTTATCCTGTCCCTCTTGAAAAAATGGTTTGCGATTGGTGTTGTTTTTGTGATGAGTAGTTCCGATGCATTAGATTGTTCTCCTCTTGGTGAAATTGGTTCTGGTGGGGCTTTTGCATTTTTTTTCCTTTTTACCCTGCGTGCCCCTGTTGCGTACTTTTCGAAGTAATTGTCCCGACAACGAGGGTTATGTTATCGTATCTCTCTTATTGGCTAGCCTCCGAGTGGTTTTTGTTGGCGGTTTTGTGTTATTGCCTTAATTTTATGGGTGTTTTGCTAATGGCGTTTTTTTTCCTCATATATATTCATTGTGTGTACGTTTCTCAAATTTTGGGCTGCATCTAGCTATGTGTATTGTGTCACCGTTTTTTTTTGTTGGCCGTCAATTTTGCTTGTGTAATGGTATGCTGACTGTGTGTATTCTGTTTGCATTGTGGTGGTTAGTCTTGTTTTTTTTTTAGATGGAGTAGTTTGTTGTGGTTAATTATTAGTATTTCTTTTTTATATCTACTTCCCTGCTTATGTTGCGCCTTTTTGTCATCTCATTACAAAGAATTCCTTTCTGTTTTTCTGATCCCTATGAGTTGTGAAGAGTTTTGGAATTTTTTTTGCTAGTGCTCTTTTTTTTTAGGGAGATATAGTTGTGTGGCTCCCTTCTTTTTCAGTATTTTATTTCTATTTTCCAAAATATCATGAGAAAACATTCTGTTCATTATTGCTGTTGTTTTGTCTCAGCTTGTAATATAATAGTGTTTAATAAATAAAACATGCCATTCTTCGGTGCATCAATTGTTACAGTTGCGGTTGGCCTCGCTGTGGAACTTAAAATTGTGTAGGTAGAAAGTGCACGCCTTTCTATTATTTTGAATTTTTTGCGTTAGTCGGTTTGGACATTAAAAGAATAGATTTTTTTCTCAAGTGGTTTTTTTTTTGAGCCTTGTGGTAATGGCTACGGGGGATAGTCTTTTGTAACTTTGAGGTGTCTTGAGAGAGCTGCTCTTTTTTGCTGGTGGTTTTTTTTCTTTGCTCATAATCTGAAATCCTCGATGAGCGCCGTCATGAGTGGCGAATTGAATTTGCGATGTAATGGTTTTCTGGGGCTGGGCTGGTGCGTGTGTTTTTTTTATGTCAATAAGTGCGTTTGGGGAATTGGGTCACTTTTAGGCGGTTTACGTCCACGAATCATCATTACTGGGGGCCAATGCATGGAGTAAGTAGCCTTACTTTGTTACTTCTGTCAACGCCCTTCAACCATTTGTATTTTTGATTCCGGCACCTTGGAAAGACCCGAGTATAACATTCCAGAGCTTTGGACCTTCATGGGGCCATCGGAAGCTCTCTCACTGAAGAAACTTATCATTTGTGCGTATGGTGGTTAGGGAGCTCTTTGTTATTCGTAAATTATGCGAAATCAGTCTTTGCATTGGGGGTGTTATACTTCTTTTTAATAGTTATTATTTACTAGCTTCGCTCTTGGATACCAATACATAGCTATGTTTTTGTATTATTATTGTTTTTTAACCTCTCCCAAAATATGAAGATGTGCGACTTTGGAACTGCCTTTCATCCCATATTTTGCGAGAGAACGAATGTTCATCAACTATCGACAGCAGCTTTTGAGGTAAATAGCAGAATGGGTTTTCTTGATTGCTTACAGGAGTCGCTGTTGCTGTCGTCGAGGCAGCGGTAGATGCAAAATATATCATATGCAGCTTTGCTGTTTTTGATTTATTTGCTTCTTGTTTGTTTGGTTGGTTGAAGTGTCGTATGAAGGCATTATTTTGGAAATTATAGACGCTGCTCTGCGAGAGTTTCTCGAAAGCCAATATGATACATTCCTTGAAGCATTTTTTTTCAAATTGAATTGTTAGTGGGTATTATCTTCGCTTAAGTGCATTCAAAGCGCGTGGGTGTTTTTGGTGTTTTTAAACTTTGAACGCGCTTTCACGCACTTCACCTTTTTCTTCTCGGAGCTCGGGCCTTTAACGCCTCCAATAAAAAGAGTGACAATAGATGAAGTTGCGAAGTCTTTTTTTTTTAGTGTTTGTGTGTTTACTGCTACTTTAGGTTTGCTTTTTGCGGCGAGTAAGATTGTCATTTTTTTTTTTATTTTGAAATCTTGTAGCGATGTTTTTGCGAAGCTGATTATGTGTTTATTTGGGTATTTGCGTGTGTGTGTGTGTGTGCGCCCAGAGTGAGGAAAGAGTTTCTCTGTTTGTGAGTATAATTAGTAGTTCTTTTTTTTGTGTGTTTGCAGTTTTTTTTGTTTTATTTTCCAAAAGCAAAACGGGGAAATACAGGGGGGCATGAATAGCACCGTTTCATCTAAAAACAACAATTTATCTTCACTTAGAGGATGTAAAGGCGAAAATCCATTGAAAGTTAGCACGGCAAGAAATGTGCTACAGGAAAATAGTAGCTTTGCTGCATTCGTAGATCGAATGCATGCTGTTAATCGGGTATTTCTAGTAAAAAAGAAAAGAGAATCGGAGGTGGAGACGGTGTCGTGTCCTGTTCCGGTGGATATTGACGCCGGGGCCGAGGCTCATTTGGCTTACGTTGATGCCGAGTCAAAGTGGCTAGACTGCTGTTTGCGAGAGTTTCTTGAAAGGAGATCCAGGCATGGAGCAAGCGGTCGCTTCCTCCTTCGTTTGTTGGTAGCGTTAGTGACGGTGTTGGGAGTTTTGTGGTATAGTTGGCCCCTGTGGGAATGCCTCATCGATGTGGAGGCGGAGGTGCACTATAGAGTTCTTGGAATTTCTCCTGCTGCCCAACCAAATGAGATAAAGCGTGCGTATCGGGAGGCTGTTAAGCGCTGGCATCCTGATCGAAATCCAAACTGTGATTCTTGTCGTGCTCAGATGCTAAAAGTGCAACAGGCACATGATGTTTTGCTGGCCCGAGGGAGTAAACGATTTGAATTGGCTGAAAAATATAGAGAAGAGCTTTTCCAACTCCGTTCTTTGGTGTTCTTTCGTTTGTACGACATGGCGTTTTATGCAGCTCAAGAGTTGTATTACTTGATCCGAGGAAATTGGATGAGGCGTGACGATGATCAAAAAGGTTTTGCTTTGTATCTTCAAGTGGTATGCCGGATTTTGACGATGGGATTGTTTACAACGTATGAGTTTTTATACGTTTCCGGTTTTAACGTTGTGGTGATTCTTCAGGTGTTTTATTACTGCGTCTCTGTGACTAGGATATCTGTGGCAGAGCGAGAGATGTCAAGAATGGTAAAGCATTCTTATTTTGATTTTTACCGAGAAGCCGTGACGTTCGTTGCTATACCTCTCTTGCTTCATGTCGCCCAACGACTCAGCGGGAAAGCGGAGGATTCTGGAGAAGATGGATTAGAATTTGTCTTTCGTCTGTCGTTTGGTATCCTATATGTTATGTCTCACTTGTATCGGATGACTCCAAATCTGTGGGACAATTTTGCCATGAGAAAATGCTCTATCCCGCTTAATTATCTACGACTTCCCGCGAAAACCATTAGACTTCAAGGCTTTTTGTTTACGGAATTGGGGATCATATTGGATGACTTGTTTGCTTTTACGTGTCGAGTGCCTTCCATATTTCGTCTCACGGTTATCGTCGTGCATGCCATATTTTTGTGTGAGCTCGCATGGCTTCCGCATGATGCTCCAGTGACCGTGGTCTTGGGTCGGCAATATGCAGAGAAAAACATGAAGGGAAAGAGGGAGACTGCAAAGAAAAGCCTAACGGAAAAAACCGGAACTAAAGGGACGTTAAGTCGGGATGGCGAGCGCGAAGTTCCGGAGCCCTCTCCGCATTACTTGTCCAAAGAGGAACGTGCTCTTGTGGAAAATTTGGACGATGAACCAATCACTTGGCTTGACATTGTGAGTACCAAGTATAAACGTAGGATGGATTTTGCTGTGGCTGCCTGCATGCGTCAAAAGCAGGGTGCCATAACGTTTGATCTTGCACCAACTTCAAATCTTCAGGAGGTTGTTTTTGTAAGTATTGCGCGAAGCTCCGCTAGTACGCCGGTAAAAGTGGATGTACTCTTTCGTGCGAAGGATGAAGTGTGTAGTCGTCTTTTGGCCCTACAGCGGGGCCCCTTCGGGTGTATTCCATCGGAGCCATCTGAAAATGGAAGTCCGACTTTAATTGCTCGGAGGTATGCCAAGATAACTGGAAAAGAAGGCCATTGCAGCCCTTCTGAGATATGGGGCTCGAAACTCTCAGCTGCCAAGTTAAACGCCGAAGATGATGGCGCAGTCATCTTGATTGCCTTCATACTTGTCTCGCTTCTCTGTGTGGCGGCATTTGCACAAAGGTTGCCGGTAAACGAGTATCTGAGGTATTCAACTGATCTTTCTTACTTTCATCAGCCACTGCGTGACACATGGCGAAGGTTTCTCCCTATGGAGCAGCTACTCAAACAGAGTGGTACTGGTTTAGTCACCGTTTTTGGCCATATATTCTGTTTTGTGGATGTTTTAGATGCACTCAAGCACATGTACTTTTAACATTGAGGTGCCTTTTTCCATTCCCTTTAGGTGCCTGCATCTGCGTATGTGAAAAGATGAGAATAAAAAAACGGAGAAAAAAAAGCCTCTCACTCGAAATGTCTTCGCAGAGCCTTGTTTCTTATATATTTGTTTACCGAATTTCCTATATTATTTCATTGTTTTTCTTTTCTTTTTTCTTACGGAATAATGTAAAAAAAAGGAAACAACGAAAGAAAAAGTGTGGCTAGATAAGTTGAGCTGTAGAAGTATAGATCTATGGCTGTGCCACCAACGCCAGCAAACGGAGGTGCTGAGCATCCTCCCCAGAATTCGATGTGGCGGACAGGTCTTCTTTATGGAATAGTGGCTCTCCTCATGTTCTCTTCTCTCGGCACTAAAGACACCGGTCGCGCCAAGAGTAGTGGCGAAGCACGGTTGAGCGGAGGAGATCATGATGGAGCAAAGCAAATGAGCTTACAATACACTCCCTTTGCCAAAAGAGGCGACTCGTACTCCATTATTATTACATCTGGCAATGATGGTGTATTTGCGGAGGACATATTTCAAGATCTTATTCTGGATGATAACACTCGCGACGTGTCACGACAATACACCGTTGATTTGCGCCGCTGCCATGCTGAAAACCGCAGCGTCAGCCTCACCATTAAAACAAGCAATCCCGTGGAAGGGAATACGTTCAGGAGTTTCCCTTAGT
>NW_021704991.1:3392-5665 GCF_003719485.1 Trypanosoma conorhini | reverse complement strand
ACGATTCGTACGGTCTTGCCTACGTGCGCCTGACCACGCAGCTGGATCGGATAAAGGAGGTGGTGAGGAGTTGGAAAGATACGGACGCCGCCTTGCAAAGCTGCAAAGCCAGCGGAAAGCTCGACCCGCGAAAGAGGGGCATGTGCAGCGGCCCTCTTCCCACCAAAGGGCTGGTGGGGTTTTTGTCCGGGAAGTCAACTGGCGGCAAGTGGGAGGACGAGTACCTCGGCGTGGACGCGACAGTCCATGGGGCAGCAACAAAGTTTACGAACGGCGTGACGTTCAGCGGCGCCGGGGCGGGGGCGGAGTGGCCCGTGGGGAAACTGGGGCAGAACCAGCCGTACTACTTTGCGAACAACGAGTTCGCTCTTGCGGTGACGGTGACGATCCACGCGGTGCCGGAGGAGGACGGCGGCCCCATCCCTTTGCTGCGGGTGAAGATGGACGACGCAGCGAGCACTGTGCTCTTTGAGCTGTCGTACAACCATGAGCGGAAGTGGCTCTCCACACCTCATCGCGGCGCGGCTGAGGGGTCTTTGGAGCAGTGGGAACCAAACAAAACCTACCAAGTGACACTGGAGTTTGAAAAGGACGAGTGGAATGTGCACGTCGACGGGAGTGAGATTTACGGTGACACCCACGACGACTCTATTTTCGACGCAAGCAGGATCTCGCACTTCTGCTTTGGGGCCGACGCCGGGGGCGGTGCGGCGAGCAGCCAACATGTGACGCTGGCCAACGTCCTGCTGTACAACGACCTGCTGGCTGAGGATGCGGTGGAGAAGCTCAGCGACGGCAAAGTCGATTTTCCGCGGCCGGCGGCAAAGCCGGAGGTTCCGCCGCCGACTAGCGGTGGTGGGGGGCCTGCGCCCCAGGCGAGGCCGGAGGACAAGAAGGGGGAGAAGAGTTCATTGCCCGACAAGGGCCCCGCCGGCAGCGAAAGCGACAGCGCCGTTTCGACGCCTCAGGTCCCCCCAGCAAAGCCGAATCCGGAACCGCACGCGGGAACGGGCGGTCCTGGGGGAACTGACGGTGGGGTCACTCCCGACAGCAAAGGCGGTGCAAAACCCCCCAGCACCGAGCCAGTGGCAGGCGATTCGCGGAATAAAGGCGCAGAGGTGCCCAAGGGGGACAACACCACTGCAGGCTCTGTGCCCGATCGGCCCCCACCCCCCGCTCCAGGCCAGGGAGGAAAGGCGTCGCCAGGCGTTGACGTTGCGCCGAAGGATGCAGGCGCCGCACCAGGACCCGAAGGGAGGCCGACAGCACCCAAAGTGCCACCGCTCCCGAATGGCACCAACGTTACTGGCTCCATTCCCAATGACGGAAACGGTGACGGCAGTGTGCATGGGGGTCTGCCTCGGGTAATGCTGCTGACTCTTCTGGGGCTTTGTGGCATTGCGGCTCTCTGCTGAAGGAAAGGATTATGTATTTGTGGCTTCACACGGGGACTCACTGCCGCGGCCCCCGCCGGCCTCACTTACACATGTTTTCTTCTTTTCCTATATGCGTTTCTTCTCTGCCTTTGGCTCTTCTTCCCGCTGACGCCTTTCTGGAGGGGGCAGGCACCCATTTTCTTCGTTCTTCTTTGCTCCAATGATCGCTTTCTGTATGCACTGTGGTGCGTCACGGCTTCCCCCTCTTGTGTGCCTTTTGCGGCTGCTCCCGCACACGTGACGGCGGCCGCATTGACGTGCGCCCCGCACGGATTTGACCCCACCGCCCGGCTGAAGAGCTGAGAGAACGCCGCATGAAATGTGCGAGAGGGACGTGTGGGCTCACGCCACAAGACGATTTTTTTTTCTTGTTCGTGCAGGTACTAAAATAAAGACACGCACTCGCAGCCCTCTTGTGCTGCTGGACGCGTGCGGTAAAGGAACAGCACCTGCCGACGTAATTTAATTTAATTTAATTTTGGAGGTCCTGTAGGAATTATTTACTTCTCTTCCCCGTCTTGTTTTCTTTTTTTTTTCTTTTGTTTTCTGCGGCCTGGGCGGTGCTCACCGCCGCCGTGTGGGCCCCAGTGCCGCGGCCGCCACCGCGCGGGGTCGCGCCGTTCTTCTCAACTCTGGCTTCTGTCTGTGCACCGGGACGCCTCCGTATTGCGGCTGTTTTTTTTTCTGCTGCTTCTTTGCCTTCGCCCACATATACACGCGCCGAAGGAAAGAGACCAAACGCTGCTTGCCGCCGCTCTGCGCCTTGAGGGCTCTGCAGCCACCGCCAGCAAACAACACTACAACAACACACGCACTGAGGTGTCGCTGCTGCTGTCA
>NW_021704991.1:1947-3337 GCF_003719485.1 Trypanosoma conorhini | reverse complement strand
CTCACCGCCGCCGTGTGGGCCCCAGCGCCGCGGCCGCCACCGCGCGGGGTCGCGCCGTTCTTCTCAACTCTGGCTTCTGTCTGTGCACCGGGACGCCTCCGTATTGCGGCTGTTTTTTTTCTGCTGCTTCTTTGCCTTCGCCCACATATACACGCGCCGAAGGAAAGAGACCAAACGTTGTGTGCTCTTCGAAGGCTCTGCAGCTGCTATCGCCAGCAATCAACACACGCACACGGGCTGCGCGGATCCAACGCAAGGGGGGAAAGAAGAGTGTGAGTGAGAGAGTGAGCGGCTTAACATGCCCCGGCAACTGTTTTCCTCTGCGGTGCTGCTCCTTCTTTGCTTGTTGTTGATGTGCGGCGTCAGTGGGTTTGTTTGCGCTGCGGGGAAGTCGGAAGATGGTGCTATCTTTTGCTGGAAGGATATCTCAGCTGAAGGCGAGGGAGCGGTTGACGCGCTGCGTGCCCCTGTTCTTCTAGAAGTAGGGGGTGAGCCGTTGCTCATCGCCGAGGCGCTCTTCAAGAAGGGCGGTGCCGACGCCATTACGGCCATCTTATCACAGCCCCTCACGGCAGGTGCTGGCAAAGCACTAGAAGTGAAGTTAGAGACAAGCGAGGGGAAACCGCAGGTGTTGGATAACTGCACTCAAAGCGAGAAGAAAACAAACTTGAGCCGACCGACGGCGGTGGTGAAGGGCAATGATATTTACATGCTGCTGGGAAACTACAGCGCGGCACAGCCCGTTGGCGAAGGCGAATGGAGGCTTTTGCTGGTGAAGGGGAGTGTCAGCGGCGGCAAAAGGATTACATGGGGCGAGCCTTCGCTGCTGACCCGCACCTTTACAATTGAGGACCACAAGTCCGTGTCGCGGCTGATTGGCGGCGGTGGGGCCGGTGTTTTAACGGGAGACGGCACGCTTGTCTTCCCGGTGGAGGCCACAAAGAGAAAGCCGGAGACCACTGGAAACACCGTGTCGCTGGTCTTGTACTCCAGCGACCCTGAGACGGGGACTTGGCGGCTGTCGAAGGGGATGTCTGCGGAGGGGTGCGGTAGTCCCTCCGTCGTGGCGTGGGAGGGCAACAAACTTTTGATGATGGCCGCGTGCGAGGGCGGCCGCCGCAGAGTGTACGAGTCGGATAATAAAGGGGAGACGTGGATGGAGGCGCTCGGGACGCTCTCGCGCGTGTGGGGCGGCGCACCTGCTGGCGCCGGGCCCGGCGTTCCAAGTGGGTTCATCACCGCGACGATAGGGGGCAGTGGTGAGGGCAGGAGGGTGCTGCTCGTCACCCTGCCGGTGCATTCGGGGGACGGCGGAAATGGCCAACTCCACCTTTGGCTCGCCGACGCCGCCCACGTTGTCGATGCTGGGCCGATACCCACCGCGGGCGAC
>NW_021704991.1:0-1851 GCF_003719485.1 Trypanosoma conorhini | reverse complement strand
GCCGGAGACCACTGGAAACACCGTGTCGCTGGTCTTGTACTCCAGCGACCCTGAGACGGGGACTTGGCGGCTGTCGAAGGGGATGTCTGCGGAGGGCTGCGGTAGTCCCTCCGTCGTGGCGTGGGAGGGCAACAAACTTTTGATGATGGCCGCGTGCGAGGACGGCCGCCGCAGAGTGTACGAGTCAGATAATAAAGGGGAGACGTGGACGGAGGCGCTCGGGACGCTCTCGCGCGTGTGGGGCGGCGCACCTGCTGGCGCCGGGCCCGGCGTTCCAAGTGGGTTCATCACCGCGACGATAGGGGGCAGTGGTGAGGGCAGGAGGGTGCTGCTCGTCACCCTGCCGGTGCATTCGGGGGACGGCGGAAATGGCCAACTCCACCTTTGGCTCGCCGACGCCGCCCACGTTGTCGATGCTGGGCCGATACCCACCGCGGGCGACGGAGAGGATTCTGCCGCCGCCGCTGCTGCCAGTGCGCTGCTGCTGAAAGGTGGCACCGAGTTGATTTCAGTGTACGAGAAGCGGAAGAGTGGCAAAGCGCAAGCAGCCGGGCTTTTTGCGGTGCAACTCACGTCGCAGCTGGGGCGAGTAAAGGAGGTGGTGGAAACATGGAAAACGGTGGACGCACGTGTCGGGGAGCTGTGCCCTTCCTCGGCGGCTGCTGCGAGTGGCGGGGCGTGCGGCGCTCGGGTGCCCACGGCCGGGCTGGTTGGGCATTTGGCTGGCACCGTCACTGGGACTGCGTGGGTGGACGAGTACCTCGGCGTGAACGCGACTGTGAAAGGTGGTGCTGAGGCGGCAGGCACGGAGGGGGGCGTGACGTTCAAAGGCCGTGGCTCGTGGGCGGAGTGGCCCGTGGGCAACGGGGGGCGGGTGCAGCCCTACCACTTTGCAAACTACAACTTCACCCTCGCGGCGACGGTGACGATCCACGCGGCGCCGGAGAAGGGGGACAGCCCTCTGCCTCTGTTGGGGACAAAGATGGATGCAAATGGGGGCGGCGCCGCAGCCTTCGGTCTGTCGTACACGAGCGACAAGAAGTGGCGTGTGCTGTGCGGGGACGGGGCGGGCGGCCCAGACACCAGCACGTGGGAGCCAAAGAAAAGCTACAACGTGGCCATCATGCGCCAGGGCGGCGGCCAGGGCTCCGTGTACATTGACGGCTTGCGTGTGGGAGGCTGGCAGCCGGAGCAGCGGTGCGAAACGCAGACAGGCGTCATCTCGCACTTCTACATTGGCGGGGACGGCGGCGGCGCAGCAGAGCCAGCGAGTGAAGGTGGCCGTGTGACGGTGACGAACGTCCTGCTGTACAACCGCCCGCTGGGTGCGGATGAGATTGGCGCCCTTCACAAGAAAACCGTCCCCAGTTCGGCGCCGGAAGAACCAACGCCACTGAAGTCGGAGGGTCCTGCTACAAGCGAAGACGTTCCCAAGAGCGATGTGGACGCCACTTCGCCTGTGCCGCAGCGTGGGCCGCAAGCCGCGTCCTCGCCTACTCCCGGCAACGCACTGGCAACGGGACACGTACCCTCGCAGCGGGAGGCCCAGAGTGCAGATCGGGGCGGTGCCGCTGCAGACGCCGCGGCGGCAAAGGATGCGGCATCTGTCCCTGCGACCCGCAGCAACAGCAGCAACAGCGGCGGGGGCGGTGGGGGCCTGCTGCAGAAGCGCAACGCCGAGGACGGCGCTGTGCGTGGGCGCCGAGTGGTGCCGCTGCTGCTTCTGTTGGGGCTGTGGGCCTTTGCGGCGTTGTGAGGGGCGCGCGGCTTCACTGCGGGGCATGTGCGCCGTCTCCCGCACAGCCACACACACACACCGCCGGGAATAAATTCCTCTTCGCGGAGGACAAT
>NW_021705000.1:4591-5586 GCF_003719485.1 Trypanosoma conorhini | reverse complement strand
CGCCAAGGTGTCGGCGCGCTCCTTTGTGGCGGTCGGTTGGCCATCCGCCGCCGCAACCGGCGAACTGGCGGGGCGCGGGGCGTAGACTGCCTTGGCGAGGCCGCGACTTGCCGCCTCCGCCGGCACCGGCCGGGAGCACCGCCCCTTCCGGCGAGCAAATGCGACATTGCGGAGACGCGTTCGTCGCTGCTGTGCGAGGCGGAGAGTTCCCGCGCCTCTCCGATGCGGTCCGTTTCGGCGTCCAGAACGGTGGGCGTTTGGCCACCGCATGCGGCACAGTGCGCTTCACCGCTCCGCGGACTACGGCTGCAAACTGCCGAATGCCGCCGTGGATATTTACGGATGAGCGATCCGTCTGCCGAATGCGCGGGGTTCCCGGCAATCCACCCAGCCGCCGTCCCTGCGTCTCTTGCAGGGCGCTGCTGTTTTCCGGACGGCGACCCGGACGCGCTTGATTTATTTGCTGCGGCGGCGGGTGGCGCGCATTTCCCCCGCGTCTGCGCGCGAATACTTCCTAACGCAGCGCCCATGCGCAGCCCAATCTGCCTCCTTCCGGCCGCGCCGCCCGCGGGGTCCGCGAAAAACGATGGGGCGATTTGTTGTCTCGCCAACCTGCGCATCGTGCGTGGCCCACGCGTCGTCGCTGCCCGCCGTGAAGCGGGCCGCCCACCCATCGACTCGCACCGATTCCGGCAGCGTCACGCCCGGGAGCGGCGGAAGCGGCAGCTTCACCGGCAGTCTCCTCCACGCGAGCACCGCGGTGCCGCGGCACGCGCGAAAACCCGTTTGTCAAACGCCGAACCACCAAAGTTACGCCCCCGAATGCTGCAGGCCGTGCGACCTCCCAGACGGGGCGGGTCCCGAGTAAACAATGCGACCGCGGCCGTCTCGAGTGAACCGCTCTTCCTTGCGGGGGCCGGTGAGGGCGCCGATCCCCGCCTGGAGAAGTGCGGGGCGGCGCCGCCAAGGGGCGTTGGCGCCAAACCAAAATGCCG
>NW_021705000.1:0-4566 GCF_003719485.1 Trypanosoma conorhini | reverse complement strand
GGGCGTTTGGCCACCGCATGCAGCACAGTGCGCTTCTCCGCTCTGCGGGCCACGGCTGCAGACTGCCGAATGCCGCCGTGGATATTTACGGATGAGCGATCCGTCTGCCGAATGCGCGGGGGTTCTCGGTGATCCACCCAGCCGTCGTCCCTGCGTCTCTTGCAGGGCGCTGCTGTTTTCCGGATGGCGACCCGGACGCCAGTGATTCATTTGCTGCGGCGGCGGGTGGCGCGTATTACCCTCGCGTCTGCGCGCGAATATTTCCTAACACAGCGCCCATGCGCAGCCCAATCTGCCTCTTCCCGGCCGCGCCGCCCGCGGGGTCCGCGAAAAACGATGGGGCGATTTGTTGTCTCGCCAACCTGCGCATCGTGCGTGGCCCACGCGTCGTCGCTGTCCGCCGTGAAGCGGGCCGCCCACCCATCGACTCGCACCGATTCCGGCAGCGTCACGCCCGGGGCGGCGGAAGCGGCAGCTTCACCGACGGCCTCCTCCACCCGAGCGCCGCGGTACCGCCGGCACGCGGAAAACCCGTTTGTCAAACGCCGAACCACCAAAGTTGCGCCCCCAAATGCTGCAGGCCGTGCGACCTCCCAGACGGGGCGGGTCCGGAGGAAACAATGCGACCGCGGCCTTCTCGAGTGAACCGCTCTTCCTTGCGGGGGCCGGTGAGGGCGCCGATCCCCGCCTGGAGAAATGCGGAGGCGGCAAACCAAAATGTCGAAAATGAATTTAAACAAAAACGCCTGCACTCTTTCACAGCAAAATGTGTTTCAAAGAGAACACGCAATGCAACTTGCCCCTCCTTCAACCGCTTCTCCGGGGGGGTCCGCTTCTTACGCCAAAGAACCGCCGACATTCCGCCGAGCGATCCGCAGAACAGGACCCGGATTCAATTCCGCGTCTCCGCGCACAGCCGGAGAAGCTGCCGCTGAAGAGCCGCCAGCGCGAGGAGTGTCGCCGCACGTAGGCACATGCAGCTGTTTGGCGGGCCGCCGGGTGCATTTTTCCCGTGCCTCCTGCGGTGGCGGCGGCCGGGCGTCTTTCTGGGTGCCGCCGCCGCGAGTCAGAGGAAGCAATTGCCGGCTATTGGCTGTCCTTTTCGCGAGGCGCGGGAGCTTGCTGCTGCGGGCTTCCCGGTTCCGTCCCGGTGGAGGCGTCAAGTTGCGGCATCGCCGTGGCTGTTGGGTGTGGGCCGTGCCATTTTTTTTCCGATGTTGTTCTGTGTTTTGGGTGATCAGGTTTAAGGCACGGGCGTTTTGGACGACCTCGGGGCGTCATGGCGATTGGGTCTTTTTTGACATAGCTTGTCAAAGTTCTGCGCGGGGAGAGCTTTCTTTCTATTTTTGTAGTTTTGTTTGTTTTCTTACCTTGCATTGTTTATCCTCTCCTTCTGGCTATGCATAGGCATTGATGGGCCACTAACGCGGTGTGCGTTTTGAGTTTGCTTTTTGGTCTGCTTTTGATGGAATATGGTGAACTTTATTGGTTCTGTCTCAGGAGTGAATTTTAATCTTCTTTTTGCTACGTTTTTTTTTTGCTTCTATATTTTGCATAAGGTATTGGCGTTTTGAGAAGATGCGTCTATTTTATATTCTGTGTATGGTTATTGCGGTCCTTGCTTTGGTGTTGACTGTGATTCCTGAGCAAGACATTTTTCCGGCGACTGTGCCTGCTGATTATTCGTTCCGTGAGCTAAAAGCCAAATTTGGTGATGCCAGAAACCTTGACCATACTGAGACAAGAAAGCTATACAATTCTCTTTTAACTGAAATCAGGGAGCACTTCAACCGGCAGAAAAATGCTCTGCAAGCGGCAGAGCAAGCGATTTCTTGTAACGCATTGCGCTGGAGGGCTCGTTTGTACGCAAGATCGAGAGATGGAACTTACACAATCCCCATCTTAACTGATTGGTTTCTCCAACTACGGGATAGCTATGTTCACGGACTTCGATATCTTCCAAAAAGTTTCCTTCAGGATCTGACAACTGCATTAGCTGGCGATTTTTCCTTTCGACGTTCTGGTCTGGTTATTAGACAAATTCGTGAATGCATTTTTCCATCAGTGGATTCTATGGGGTGCCCATCATATCAGTTTCTTCGTCAGATTAAGGGGAAAAGTGACGAAGATGTGTTGGCATCATGCACGGAGAGCAATTTGTGGTATGGAACATCATAGGTGCAGAGTGAGGATGGGCTATTGACTATAAAAAAACAAAGAAACGACGGGGAAAAAAAGAAAGAAAAATAACAATTATCGAAATCAATACGTACTCACACACGCACAAAGAGAAACGATGTTTTTATTGGTGTTTTTTATTTTGTTGACAGTGAAAATATTTCCTCATTGCCTCTTTTTTTCCCCCTCGCATATCTCTATAGTTTTTGAGTAGAATAATGGAGGACCCAACAGAAAAGGCTCTTCTGCGGATTGCAGAGACCATAGAGCGGGCTGTTGACGATGAAATGGAACACATCGATAACATGGATGATGAAGAATTGATGCTGCTCCGGCGTAAACGACTGAAGGCCCTAAGAGAAATGGGAGAGCGAAGAGATGCGTGGTTAAAAAAAGGACACGGCCAACTACAAGAATTGACGGATCCAAAAGAATTTTTTACTGCGGTGGAGCAATCTGAACGTGTTGTGGTTCATTTTATGAGAAGAAGCACCTTACGTTGTTCTATTTTGGAGCGACATCTTCGAGCAATCGCACAAAAACATTTTGAGACGCGGTTTTGCACCGTCGATGTTGAGAGGCTGCCCGTACTGGCTGAAAGATTCAATGTTGTGATGTTGCCGACACTGATGCTTATTGAGAATAAGAATACATTTCACAGCATTATCGGGTTTGATGAATTCGGGGGAACGGATGATTTCTCCACAGATACTGTGGCAAATGTGCTTTCTCACTATGGTATGTTAAACGAACATGGTATGTTTGCAGCTGACCAGAGCGACGAGTAGAACATATGCAATAAAGGAGGAGGATACATATATGTATATGTATATATTTCCTATTATTATGGTTTTTTATTCCTGTTTCTGCCGGTGATCATTTATATAGTTTTTTATGGGAAGTAATTGCTGCAGTATATCTGTGCATTTGTTTCTTTTTTCTATTTACTATTTGTAACGGAATAATAGTAAACAAAGCAGCAACGGAAGTAAAAACAATAACAACAAGAAAAAAAGAGCAGCCGAAGTAGGAAAACCAAAAAACAGAAGATGTCTACGGAAAACGTTGGTACTAGCAGGCGCTTTGTTGGACGCACAAAGCAGGTAGAGGATCCTTTTGTGAAGACCCTGAGGATCAAAGTGAATACCCTGAAGCGCAATATGAAAGACCTTGAGTTTGCTAAAAACGAGGTCATTCGTGAGACGAGCCGTCTGGAATCTATTAAACAAGATAATCCGGAACGTGTGAAGCAGCAGGAAAATGTTATTGGCGAGGCACAGATGATGGTTCCCCATTCAGAGAACAGGGTGAGAGCGGCTCTAAAGGACCTTAAAGAATTTTTAAATGAAAGGGGTCCGAGTGATAAGGATGACGAGCTGGTGCGAAGCGCACAACAGGCACTGGACGAGGGGGAATGCGTATTATCGTAATCATAGCATCTAACTTGCCTTTTATACTGTTTTTTCAGCTGTCAAATTAGAATTGTATTGCCGAGCTTTTTTTGCCTCAGTTTTAAAGTTTCTTGCATTCTTCCCTTTTTTTTTTACCTAATTGTATTAGTTAGAGACCTTCATATATATATATATATTATCTTTTCAGCGTGATGAAAAGGAGTTGGTTTAAACCAACTCCTTTTGCTTCTACTGGCGGTTGATTCCATGGCGCCACTTTCATTCTTTTCGGTGGTTTTTTGATGAGAGTCGGGACTCGATGAACTTTGGGGTGCCATTACAAATCGTTACGAAGGAAATTGTTGGAATCAGGCGGTGTTTCTTCCTTGGGAGAAACACTCGGAAGTCAAGCTTTAAAGCATGTCGGCGGATATTTTGTATATAAATGTATATAACACTGCACTGGGTGGGTGTGTCTCCTCATATACTCTCCCAGTGTTTTTTTTGAAGTGGAAAAATGAGAAATGTGCCTTGGCCTTACTGGCCCTGTTACTTTTTTCTTCTGCGACTGAGTATTGTATGAATTGGAGGCTTCTGGGAAGAACTTGTGGCTGGATGCCTCTGAGCAGGTGCTGGCGCGTCTTGCTTAACTTTTTCTCTTCTGTTTCGATGAATTGTTTTTTTATTTTTTGTTTCCAAAGATAACGCGCTGAGAGGCAGCGAGTGCAGCTTTTATCATTATTATTTCCACTGCTCCTGTTTTTTTTGTGTTCTAACATAACGTTTTCCTTGAAGTTTTTTTTTCTCTTTGAGAGGATAAAATGCATGAGTTATTTTGGCTTATCTATTTATTGAATGCTAGGGGTTAGTTTGGGACCGATATGTTTTTTTTCTTTCCGAAAGACCAGGTAGCTTCACTTTATTTAAGAGGATTTTGAAATAGAACGGTGTTTGATATTTGTCACTGTTTTTAATGGGGACCTCTCACGGCTGTTTT
>NW_021704994.1:3518-5636 GCF_003719485.1 Trypanosoma conorhini | reverse complement strand
CACTCCCCCTCTTGCACTCAGCAGAGAGCCGTCGCGCCCCACAGCCCCGGCAGGGCAAGCAGCAACAGCCGTGACACGCACCCACGCACAGCGCCGTCGCTGCCTGTGTTCATCGGGAACGGCCCTGTGGTGTTCTTGAAGGTGATAGAGTTGTTGCTTAGGTACGATGCAGCGTCGCGTGTTGGCGGGGTGCCTGGCTGCCCAGGCGCCTGAGCCGCGGGTGCCGTGGCGGCGTTGCTGGGTGCCTCGTGGCCGCCGTCCACGTCCGCCGCAGTTTGGGGGTCTGCGCCACTTCCTTCGGCGGCAGCGTTTGGCGTCTCGCCGGTGGGCGCGGCGGAAGCAGACGGCACGCCGCCAACGGCCTCTGGCGCGTGCGACGGAGGGGTCTGCTGCGCCTGACCGTCATCCATGGGCCCACTCCGCGGAGTCGCGTCACCCACCGGCGCCGCCGTGACTGCACCGTCCGCGGGAGGCGAGGACCCTCGTTGCCGCTCAGAAGTTTCCGCACCGACGGCCTGCTCAGCTGCGCCTGGGCGAGGAGCACTGGCCGCAGCTGGAGCTTTCAACGGTGGGGGCGCCAATGCACCGCCACCGCCTTCTGTCGCTCCTTCCTCCTCATCCTTCTTTTCTTTTTTGTCCGCCGCCTCTTCTGCTTCCTCTGCGTCGGAGTTGGGTGTGCCGTTAGAAGGTGCTGCCACGTCGCCTGTCTCTTTGTCTGCTCCCTGCGATAACTGAGTAGCCGCTCCTTCTTCTGCTGGTGGTGGCTGAACTTCTTTTTCTTCTTGGTGGTGTTCCACCGACGGGCTGAGGGGGGAGTCCACGGCGGGTGGCGCAGGGGCGGCCTCCACGTCGCTGCTCTGCTGCGCAGCTCTCGGGTCCGGCGCTCCTGCGTCGTCCTTCCGCGGTGCCGGGTCCCCAGCAGATCCCGCTTCCGCTTCGTGCGACTGTTCGCCCCCAACTGTCGGTGCCCCGACGACAGGAGGCGCTGCATTTGCCGGCTGCTGAGGAGAGACACTTGCACCGCCACTCCCCAACACCGCCGGCAAACGTTCCTCACGCGCCGGCGCCTCAACAGCAGCAGCGTCCTTTTGCTCCTGCTGACCCTCCGTGCGCTCGCCGTCCTCCGTTTGCTGCTCACCGCGGCCAACTTCAGGCTCCACCTCGGCAACAGACTCCCCACCCTCAGAGGTGGACGCCGGAGGAACCGCCTGCAGCTCGCGGCTTTCTTTCCCGGCAGCTGTTCCTCCAAGAGCCACTTTGCTCCGTGCGAGCTTTCGGATCTCGTCACTAGTGAGTGCTTCGTTGTACAGCAGGACGTTGGCCACAGTCACGTGGGGGCCCGCCTCTGCGCCCTCCGCCCCGTCGCCGCCAAAGTAGAAGTGCGAGATCCGGTGCGAGTCGAACAGGGCGCCAGCGTATTCCCCCTCGTAAATCTCCCTCCCGTCAACGTACACATTCCAATCGTCGTCAGTATTCATTTTCACGGCCACCTGGTACGTTGTGTCTCGATCCCACGTCTCACCACAAGGCTCCTCGGCAGCAGTGTTATGAAGTGTGGGCCTCCACTTCTTGTCCTTCGTGTACGAGAGGCCGAAGAGCACACTGCTCTCTGAGTCATTCATCCTCACCCCCAGCAGAGGAGCGTCGTCCTCCTCCGGCACCGCGTGGATCGTCACCGTCGCCACGAGAGTGAATTCGTTGTTCGCAAAGTAGTACGGCTGGTTCTGCCCCAGTTTCCCCACGGGCCACTCCGCCCCGGCCCCGGCGCCGCTGAACGTCACGCCCCACTTCTCGCCTGCCGCTGCCCCATTCATTACTGTTGCATTCACGCCGAGGTACTCGTCCACCCACTTGCCGCCAGTTGACTTCCCGGACAAAAACCCCACCAGCCCCTCCGTGGGAAGAGGGCCGCTGCACATGCCCCTCTTTCGCGGGTCGAGCTTTCCGCTGGCTTTGCAGCTTTGCAAGGCGGCGTCCGTATCTTTCCAACTCCTCACCACCTCCTTTATCCGATCCAGCTGCGTGGTCAGGCGCACGTAGGCAAGACCGTACGAATCGTCTCCAGCCTTCTTCTCGTACAGTAGAATCAACTCCTTGCCGCTCCTGTACAGCAGGGAG
>NW_021704994.1:937-3493 GCF_003719485.1 Trypanosoma conorhini | reverse complement strand
TTCGCCCCACTCCACGATGGACGGGTCCCTGCAGCCCGCACCGGTCGTTTCGGACGAAAGCTCCCATTTACTCCCTGACTGCCTGAAGCGCATGGCCAGCACGACGCTCTTTCCATCCTTGTCCGTGGCCTGCATGGGGAACACAAGCGTGCCGTCCCTCAGCACAGCACCCGAGCCCCCTCCGCCAGACAACTCAGTCAAGGAGTGAAGAAGCCCCATAGATGCGGTATCCACCGCACGGGTCTGAGTCCACACAAGTTTCTTCTCTGCTTCACCCTCTCCAGTCACAGTCCCCTTCACCAGCAACAGCCGCCAGTGTTTTGCATCCTGACCCGCAGCCGGTGGGCGGCTGTATTTTCCCAGCAGCATGTAGACCTCGTTGCCCCGCACAACAGTTGTTGGCCGCATTACGTCCTTCGCCTCGCCCCCACTAGCCTCCCCTTCCCTCAGCAGCTGCGTGTCGAACTGACCTGCGTCCGCCGCCAACATCTCCGTGGAATAATCCCCACTTTTCTTGAGGTGCATCGACGCAACGCCACTAAAGCAGTCAACTTCACACACGTCCTTGCGCTGAGCCGCAGCAACGGCAAACACCTCGCCGCCCACCTCCACAAGGCTGGGGACGCGGAGGGAAGCGACCGACTGACTGGATTCCCACTTGACACTTATCTCCCTCGTCCCTTGGAATGGGGCAACTGCCGTCGTTGAACCACCCTGAACTTCAGCAGCCGCGCCACTGTTGCCGCGCACCAGCACGCAGAGAAGCAGCAGCACCGCAGCGGAAAACAGTTGCCGGGGCATGTTGGGCCAATCTCCCTCTCTTCCCTCCTTGTGGTGGATCCGCGCAGGCCGCGTGTTTGTGTGTTTGTGTGTTGTTGGCGATAGCAGCTGCAGAGCCTTCGAGGCGCACACAACGTTTGGTCTCTTTTCCCTCGGCGTGTGTGTGGAGGAGAAGTATCAGAATAAAAAGTGCAAACGGAGGCGTCTCGGCACACCGGCAGAAGAGGGAGTTGAGAACGGCGCTGGGACCCACACGGCAGCGGCGGGCATCGCCCAGGCAGCGGAGAAGAAAAGAAAAGAAAAAAAAAGACGGGGATGAGAAGTAAATAATCCGCGCAGAACCCCCAAAAGTAAATGAAAAAAACAAAAAGAAATTACCTCAGCAGGTGGTGTTCCTTCGCCTCACGCGTCCAGCAGCACAAGAGGACGGTGAGAGAGAGCGTGTGCGTGTGTACATTTAAATACCTGTGTGAATAGAAATAAAATAAAAAGAAAACAAACAAAAAACATCGCCCAGGCCCCAGACACACACACACACATCACGTTTGCATCTCACGGTGGCCGCGGCCTCGTGCCTCATTTGTGTCAAATCCGTGCGACTGCACAGCAACGCGGCCGACACCGCGCGTGTGCCTGTGGCAGCAAACAGGAGCAAACAGAAGAGGGAAAAGGATGCGCCGCCCCTGGGAACGTGCATGGAGTGACGAAGCAAGAAAAGAAAAGAAAAGCCAAAAAAAAAACATCCCTCAGAGCACAGGAGAGAGAAGGATTGTCCCACAGGGACGACAAGCAAACTGAGCACACAAAGCGTACACGTCGTCCCTGCCAGGGTGTGTGCGTGTGCGGTTGCCCTCACCACTTACCCAACGGCATAGGAAAGGGCAGCCGTGAGCAGCAGCAGAGATGCGCCCACAAACGGAGTGGAGATGTTACTGCTGTCCGCGTTGGTTTTCGCGTGGCTCCCAGCACTCGGGCTGCGGGTGGTCGTTGTAGCGGTGGATCCATCACTGCCGCCGGCGGAAGGTCTGGAGTTGGGCGTGCCAGATCGGCCCTGAGAAGCTGAGGCTGCGCCCGTCGGTGAAGCTGCACTGCCACCCGCTCGCCCCCCCGCTGCTGCCGAGGACTCACCCGGCGCCTTCCCACCGTCTGTTGCAGCGTTGCCTGTCCGAGTGCCCGCTGCACCTCTGTCTTCAGGAGAAGACGAGGCTTCAGGGGCTTTTTTTGCCCTCTGCCACCGCTTATGGAGTTCACTCCCGGGATCCAACGGGTAGTTCATCGTGCACACGGCAGCGGTGCTCCCTGACGAGGATGGAGCACAGCGGGTCGTACAATCGGTCTTCGAGGCCTCCTCTCGAGCCCAGTGACAAAGCGATTCAGTGAGAATTCCTTCCGTCGAAGTTATGCCCAAAGAACCTTCCGTGGCGGCCGCACACGGTGTCCAACCACTCTCGCCAGGAAAACGCCAACTGACATTTTGCCCGTCACCCGCACACGGTACCTCCACCGACACATTCACATCAGCCGCAGCCGCCTCCGTATTCGTCGCCGTGCCGCAGACGGAGGGGGCGCAGAGCAGCGCGAGGAGCGCCAGGGCGCACACCGCACGGCGCCGCAGCTTCAGCGCCATCAGTAAAAACAGCGGTGGTGGTGGTGGTGGTGGTGGTGGCAGTAGCGTCGCAGCAAAGCCAGTGGGCTGCGGGGCAGCGAAGAAGAAGAAACAGAGAGAGAAATGAGGAGCGCGGTGGGGCACGGCGCGAGAGGGTGAGAGCAGGGCGA
>NW_021704994.1:0-912 GCF_003719485.1 Trypanosoma conorhini | reverse complement strand
GCACACGGTACCTCCACCGACACATTCACATCAGCCGCAGCCGCCTCCGTATTCGTCGCCGTGCCGCAGACGGAGGGGGCGCAGAGCAGCGCGAGGAGCGCCAGGGCGCACACCGCACGGCGCCGCAGCTTCAGCGCCATCAGTAAAAACAGCGGTGGTGGTGGTGGTGGTGGTGGTGGCAGTAGCGTCGCAGCAAAGCCAGTGGGCTGCGGGGCAGCGAAGAAGAAGAAACAGAGAGAGAAATGAGGAGCGCGGTGGGGCACGGCGCAGAGGGTGAGAGCAGGGCGAGGGAGGGAAGAAAAAGGCGGCAGCCCACTAAGTTCACGCAGCAGCGCCCCGCGGCCGCACGAAACGAAATTCATCCCGCCCCCGCCCCACGCAGACGTCTTTGGCGGTGCCAGGGCATTTAGGAGAAACACAACGTGAAGCTAAAAAAAAACAGTACTACTGCTGCGAGGCACCACGGGGCACGGCGCCTCCTCCTCCCCGCAGCAGCGCAGCCCGCCGGCTGTGCCTCGTGCCCGCAGGTAAATAAACACAAACACAAACATATATATTTAAAAAAAGAAGCCCCTAAAACACTTCCGTAGAAACGCAGTCCGCTGCTGCACTCCGCTGCTCACTTCCCCAACGCCGCCGCCCCAATCAACGGAATTGCGGCACCTTCGCGCCGCGTGCGTCTGTTGGAGTGTTCCCCCTGCACGCTGCACAGAAGCAACGCCCCCCACCAACACTCATCGGAAACAGTTTTCCCAACAGCTTAAAAATATGCACCTCCTCCTTCACTCACTGGGCCGCTGCTGCGCCGCGCTGGCGGTAATGTTGTGAAGCGCATCCGCCGCTGCAAACCGCAGCCCAAACAAACTCCTCCCTCGCTGGGAATTCACAAAACAATAAACAAAGGAGTCGCCC
>NW_021704997.1:2364-5612 GCF_003719485.1 Trypanosoma conorhini | reverse complement strand
TAGTAATAGTAATGGTATAAAACCAAATTGCGTGTAATAAAAAAAGTTATCCTCGTTGCCGGAAAAACAGCAACAATACATTTCCAATAAAAAGACCCAATAGCTTACATGTTATGTTGCCTTCAAGCAATGCCCTCCTAATAATCTGGCCAATTGGGCATAATCCAAGATTATTACTCACATTTCCTCTTGTTATTTTTTTTGAAGCGAAAAAAAAATACGGCTGCAGGTAAAAAAAAAGGAAAATAAGTTATTATTATTATTTTAAAAAACACTGAACCAGTCAACAAGTCATCAGCAAAAAAAAAGCATGAAAAAAAAACGCAGCTACATGAGAAAATCGAAAAAGTTTCTCGAACGTTTATTGCAGCAGTAAAAGTACCGCAAAATAATAATAATAATAATCAGTCAATTTTGAATTGACTCCTTTAGATGAATATGTGTCGCAGAATGCTGCTCAATTTACATTATAGATCCAAGCCACGATGCAATTCAAGAGAGTTAAATTCCAAATAAAAAAAAATTGACCCGGCAGATGAAGTCGATAATACAAATATTTCATCCCTGGAAGAGTCAGTAAAGAACGTCAGAATAAAAAAAACAAATATCAAAATTAGAAAAAAAACTCAGTTTTAACGATACCGCACTTCGAAATAGCAAAGTACTCAATTATTTGAGTATTCATTAATGTCAATTTACTTCGTTGTTAGTTGTTGTTGTTTTTTTTGAGTTATGCTATAATAAAAGTATTTATTTCTTCCCTTGAAAGCCTAATGCCCGTAGCCAAAAAGGGGGATTATTAATAAAGGCAATTATTTAAGTAGGAAAAAAGTAAACAATTGCACCGTGCATTTGCGTTTATACATATATATAATTGGGTAGAAAAAAAATCATTTTTCGTGCATCAAAAACAGAATTAAGAAGAATATATTTGCTAAGCAGTAATAATAATTAAGAATAATATGTTGCAAGGCAAAAACGGCAACCTAATTTGGGAATATTCACATTACATTCGGAAGAAAGTAGCAATATTTACCCCCCCCCTCCCTTTTTTTTCTCCAGACTGTAACAGTTTCCGACGGGGGAAAAAATCATTAGGTAAACGTCAAACAGAAAGACATCAAGTTGATGTTAATACCGTCAAAATTGTGCAAAAAAATAAGTCAGATAAACAAAAAAAAATTCAGAACGTAAACTAGAAATTTTCCTGAGGGAAAAAAATCAGGACAAACAAGCAAATATGCGCATTGGAACCCCATTCCTTCGCAATCCGCCTGCTGATCCACGAAGGTGATATTATTATTATTATTCTTGGATAGTAAATTAATTGATGCGTGCTTCTCCGCGTCAAACGATTTACGCAGGACTTTTGGTAATAATAAACAGAAACACAACACTAGCCAGCAAAGTATTTCATATAAATTTTAAAAAATGGTAAAACGGAATAAGTGCTTCACTACACTTAGTGCATGTAAGGTTTGCAAAACGCATTTACAATACAAATAGAAAACATACCGAAAACTAGCAAAACCAGGTCTGGGAATGTCGACAGTATAAAAAAAAAAAAGAGGCCGGTCCCGAGGCGACCAACCTCCGATAACCACATTGGGCCATCACCAAACACACGACATCACACAAATGACGGCAACGACGCCTCAAAGCTCACGCGCCGCACCCCCAACATCAACCTGAACGACACGCCCGCCCGATCCCCCGGCGGTCCCCAAACGCTAAGCCCGGGGCGCCGCCGCCCGGCTCGAGCACGCCCGAAAGCCCAACCCACCTCCCCGCCCACGCACGCTCAAAAAAAAATAGCCGAAAATGGAATGTAGAAGGAAAAAAAAACAGTGGGGACGGCCCGGTGCACGCCGCCGGGGCCTGCCGCGCCACCTTCCGGGGCGCAAACCTTTTAAACTGGAAATGTGTTTTCGAGGTGCCTGTCTTCTTCTGGTCTGTTCAAACACCTTTAGTCCACAGAAGGCGCAGCCGCAACGTAACGGCAAGCGCCCCCGCCCCAGCTTTGGTTTGCTTGCAAGGTTCGTCTTTTTTTTGCCGAGGGCAAAACGACTTTCACAATAAGAAGGAATAGGCGGCGTCATCTCCGGTGTGGTATAGTGGCTAGAACAAGCGGCTCTCACCCGCTAGACCCGGGTTCGATCCCCGGCATCGGAACTTTTCCAATTTGCTGCTCCTATTCCTTTTGGATTTTGGGATATATATGTATATTTTTACAAATATTTTTTTTCTTCTTTTCGCGGCACTCATTTCTCGCATCCTTTTTTTCTGCATCGCAGCGTTGCTCGCCCCGCCGCAAACCATGCACTGCCAACGTCAAATCAAGAGAAACGGCAGGCAATAAATAAGAGAACAAAATCGTTAACTTCCGAGTTCGAGCATCAAAAGGGAGAAAATAAACAGCCGTGCGCCGGAGGCGGTTTCGCAGAAAAGGCGGCCGGCAAAACCAGCGGCTGCGCAGACCCTCGAAAGACGGTGCCAAATGACTACATAATAGGTATTAGCCTTTCGGCTGGGTTTTATTCCAGCACAACCATGCCGCCGCAAGGGTGTACCCAGACTTCTGTTCACTCCTTCTGGCTAAAAAGGTTGGGAGAAGCCACAGGCGTAGAGCTGTCGCGTGCGGCCGCCCTCCCAGGGGCAGGAATGAAGCTGACGGTTGCATTGGCATATATCTTCCCCTCCTGCCGCGATGCCGAACATCGCTGCCGCGCATTTGGGTAAGCTGCTCGGCGCCGATGGGCCGGAGCCCAGCGGCGGAGACGCAGACACGCACAAACAGCGGCTCGGGACCGCGATGCCCCGCCTTGTTACCGTGGGGAATTTGTTGCGCGTTTGGAGTAACGCGCAGCTGACCAAAGCGGGGCGAGCGCACAAGCTGCAGCGGCCGACGCGGCGCCTCGGTGCCCGGCGTCGCCGTCAGTGGGGAAGCTGTCGGTCCCCAATTGGGCGGCAAGAGCCCTCGCCAGAGAGTGACCACTACGGCAGCACATTATATGCTTTGGTTTGGTGGGGGGGGAGGCGAATCGCTCGTAGAGACACCGAGTTCCTTTCAGAATTCGCTCACTTGAAGGAGGACGAACTGCGGGAGATATCGCCCCATTGCCAATAAGTTGCACAGAATCCCACTATACATGAGCAACGCAGCCGGCGCAGAAAAACGAATTGACGCCGGGCGGACGGCAGGCGACCAACGCGAGGTAGTCCTGTTACGAAAGCGCCCGCTGCAGCCA
>NW_021704997.1:0-2339 GCF_003719485.1 Trypanosoma conorhini | reverse complement strand
ACGCAGCCGGCGCAGAAAAAAAGAATTGCGCCGGGCGGACGGCAGGCGGCCAACGCGGGGTAGTCCTGTTACGAAGGCGCCCGCTGCAGCCATTTTGCATTCCCAAGCGGCAGAATTTGGCAGCGGCTCAAACTTCGACATGGAGATCCCCATGCGCGCCGCCGCCAAAAGCCGCTGGCACCCACAGTCTTCTCCAAACTCGACGCCGCAGACGACAATAGACGGCTTGCAGCACGCCGCGTGCGTATGCTTCTCGCCCTTTCGGAGTTTCGGCCGCGAAAGCTGATGACACCGCGCGCGCGACGCGCTCGAAAGGAAACCATCTCGTAAAGTTGCGCGCCGCGAAGGCGAGGAAGCACCCCAGATCGGCGCCCGCCGCCGCCGATGCGGCAGAAGCCTTTGCGCGGGGAAAGCCCCAAGGAACCGGCGGCGCTGCGTTGCCATGCCCCTCTTGAAGTAGAGGAAGGCTTCCGAGCGAGTGACCTGCCGGCCGGTCGCGCGGGCCGGGCGCCGTCGCGATCTGACGGGGGAGAGCGTTCTTGCCGCTCGCGCCCGTGCTGCCGCGGAGCCCCGGCAGGCCCCGCGGCGGTCTGATTTTCAGCGCGGATCCTCTCCCCACGGAGAAGCGTCGCCCCACTGGGCGGCCATGCACCGTGCCCCTCTGAATGACTGCGCGGCGTCCGCCGTTTTTGCGGGGTGGACCAACGCCGCCGTCGCAGTCGGGCGCGGTGACCGGCTGTTGCGAGCCGCGTCGTGCGCTGGTGGGCGGCGTTCCTCCGCGGCAACCACGGCGGGGTTTGCGGCAACCGCACCGCCTTCTCCCCGGGCAACGCTGAGCTCCCTGCGTTTGCCGTCGCCAGGGGCCTCCGCCGCGCCCGCAGCGGCAACGGGGCTGCGCGCGACGCGGCTTCGCCGGAAGACCTCGGCGTCGCGGCAGAGCGGTCCGACGAGACCTTCGTGGACAACGGCGCGGGCAGGGCGCACTCGCCTCTCTTCCGGTGGGCTCCGGTCTCTCTGGGGCATTTCCCCGCCTGCATCGGGCCCGGGTCGGCGCTTACCGCTATTAGCGGTGACCTCGTTGCGTGCCTGCGGGAGAGAAGCACCTTGCGGGGACGCTCTGCTCTGCCACGCCCCGGGCGGAGCACCACGCCTCACGGCCATATCACGGCTCACGCCGCGCACTGGCTTTCACGTCCCGCAGGGCGGCTCTTTCGCGCAAACTGCTCCTGCCGGCGTTGGGGGCCTGAGGCGCGCGGCTGCGGGGATGCGAGCGAGGCCTTGCGTGCCTCGGCCGAAGGAAGCCGTGCAGCACCGTGCAGGGTGTCAATCGTGGCGGGTTCCCTCTGCCTCCTCGGGCCCCGCGAACAGGTGCACCCCACGGTGTGTGCCCCGGTGCTTCGCCGCCGCCGGGCGCTTTTGCCGCAACGGTGACGGCGAGGATTGCCCCTCCAAGCGCGATTTCCCCCAAATGAATGACGCCGCACCTTGACGCGGTGCCGCGGCTTTGGGCCACGAGAACTCCGCAGCGGGGCACTGCTGCGAGCACGACGGAGACCAAGACGACTTCGCCCCTCGAGAAGGTTCCACGCCGTGTCCGGTGTGGGGAGGTGAAGCGGTCTGCGTGCAGACCGGCCGACAAAACAGCACGACCGATTCGTTTCGGTCACTCCGTCGACATCACCCGCTGCGGGGATGTCCGCGTAAGAACCCGGGCCCCGATGAGGACGGCTCCGTTGTCGTCTGGCAGCTGAACATCGCGGGCCTTTCGCCTCTCAAGAACATCGCACTAGCTGCACGTCTGGCCCGGCATCAGCCAGACATCGTTCTCCTCCAGGAGGTCAAGAACCAGCATGCCACGGCGAAGAGGTTCATTGGGTACACGGACTTCCACCGGGCCCGCGGTGGGCGCGGCGGTGGAGTTGCCGTTCTGGTCCGCCACGCCCTGCCGTGCGAGTGCCTGACGCTCCCTGGCACCGACCCCCTACAGGCTATTGCCGTTCGCGTGTTCCCGCCTGCTTTTCCCAGCATCTGCGTGGTGAGTTTTTACAACCCCCCACCGGCACTGGCTCATGCTGCTCAACTAGTGAGCATTGTTCGGCGTCTCGGTTCTGCAGCGATCGTCGCAGGAGACGCCAACCGCCACCATGAGCTCTGGGACAGTCACCTGCCGCCGACGGAGGAAGCTGAACTCCTCGCGGCGGCGCTGGTCGACACGGGCTTTGAGATCGCCAATGGCCCGGCGCAGGCCACGCGGCCCAGTGGGCGCAGTATCTCGTCCCCGGACGTGACTGCCCACCGCGCCCTGCGCGTTTCCCACTGGAGCTCCACCCCCTACTTGG
>NW_021704998.1:0-5605 GCF_003719485.1 Trypanosoma conorhini | reverse complement strand
ATCGCGGTCCGCTTCGCCAGCCAGCGGAGGCTCGCGCGGCTCGGCCTGCGCCTGCGGGTGGTGGTGCCGGGCGGCGGCGCCAAGGCGGCCTGCCTGAGCAAGGCGCAGCGCAACAAGCTGAGGAAGTTCCAGACGCAGGTGTGGCTTGCCGTCACCTACACGGCGTCCACTGTGTTCGGCTACATGGTGCAGCGCGGCGAGCCGTGGTTTGGGCTCCTGCTCGGCGCGGCCAACCGCGTCGCCATCCTCTCCCCGCACCCGTACCGCCCGGGGCGCGGGCTGCTGCTCTACTACCAGTACGGCCTCGGCTTCTACCTCTCGGAGTGCTTCTCCCACTTCGCCGATCGCGACATCAAGCGCTCGGACTTTTTGGAGTACGTCATCCACCACTTCGCGACCATCGCCCTGATCGTGCTCTCGCACTGCGCCTACGAGCACCGCTTTGGCGCCTACGTCCTGTTCATCCATGACGTCAGCGACATCACGCTTGCGGTGAGCAAGGCCCTGAACTACGTCGTGAAGGCCGCGGAGGAGAGGGAGCAGCGGGCGGCGAGGGACGGAGGAAAGCGCGCCGAGTCTGCGGAGGCCCCGGCGTCCCTCCTCTACAAACTCGTCTTCAGCGGCACGACGGTGCTCGTCTGCTTTGCCGCCTTCATTGCGACGTTTTTCTTCTTCCGCCTCGTTTGCCTGCCGTCCCTCGCGTTGGCAACGGTGGGGCTTGCGGTGAATCTGCGCAAGTGCACATTGTGCTACTGGGTGTTGGTGTTTCTCCTGCAGGTGGTGCTGCAGGGGCTGCACGTGTACTGGTTTGCGCTGATTGTGAGGGTGGCGGCTCGGACGATTTTTGGTGGCCCGCTTGCGGACATCCGCTCCGACGACGACGAAGACGACGAGGAAAAAAGGATGGCGCCGTCTGGGAAAACAATTGATGAGAAAGTGTTGTAGGGGCGTCCATTAACAGCCATCTGCCTGCTTCTGCGGGCTTCACGGTAAAGTTATTCCTCTATTTGTTTCTTTTTCTTTTGGTTGTTAGATATCTTTCTCTCTCCCCAGCCTTTTATTCCTCCGCATCGACGCTGTTGAGGGTCCCCCTTTGCGGTGAAGGTTGTGTGCGTCAAATGCGGGTTGTCCATTGAGCTGTGCATGATTGCCGTGGAACGGCAAGGCTGTGGTTACTTATTTCCGTACATTTGTTTCTCTCGTCCCCGCTTTTCCCCCCAAAGGCGCTTTTAACTACTTCACCTCTCTCTGCTTTGGCCGCCTCCGCGACGTTTCCCCGTGCCCCGCCGCTCCCCACTTCCGCCTGCGGCTGTCACCCTTTGCCCTTTGACGTGGACGGTTTATGCACCTTCTTGTTTTCCTCCTACTCTTCTCTTATCTTTTTTGTTTCTTCTTCGCTGGCGTTGGCGCCATGTAGATTGTGAGGACGCATGAGCCGCAGGCGCCTCGTGGCGTGCGCCGCCGCCGCGGAGGAAGGCGCGGGGAAGCAACCTCACCGGTGTAACGCCGGTGCCGTATTACTATTATTATTGTCATTATTTTTATTTTCTTTTTCCTTTTTTTTCATAGGCGCCACACACACACACAACACAACACACACGGCGCACAACTTTCTCTCTTCTTCTGCCACGCCGCAGGAAAAAGAAAAAAAACCAGCGGCGGTGGTTGAAGAATGAAACGAAAAAAGAGAGAGAAGGAAAAAACTTTGGAGAAGTTGGGTATCGATCCCAATACCTCCCGCATGCTAAGCGGGCGCTCTACCATCTGAGCTACATCCCCACGGCGGGCGAGGGTCGAGGAGGGAGCCATGTGGGGCCTGCCTGCCCCCGTGCGTGAGGGACGGCTGGAAAGCTGCAAGAGCAACGCGTTCCGCTGCAAACACACTGCATGGGGGGGAGCACGGGGGCAAGGGCAACGAAGAGGTGGAGGAGGAGGAGGAGCGAATACAACGGGGAGGGAAAGAGCAAGAGGAGAAAAAAAAAAAGAGGCAGGCAAGCGTTGTGCGTCCCTGAGGCGATGACGCCGTGCCTATTTTTGTATACCTGTAGATACATTTGGATTGGGTGTGGGAAACTTTGTTTATTTTTTGGTATTGTGAGGCTAATGGCGGTGCAACTGCCGCTGGCAGTGCTGAGGAGTTGGGACGGGGGAATATGCCTCTGCAGACGGGAGAGCACAATGCACATGCACTACCAACGCGGCGTCTTACTCCAACCTTGTTGGGTGCTTGGCACCTCGCTTTTGCGTTTTCTTCGAAGTCCGTGTGCGTGCATTTCTCCCACTCTGCCTCTGTCTTCTTCTTTGGTGGACTGACGGCTGAAGGAATTCGTTCCTCGTGCACCCGCAAAAAGAAAGGAAAGAAAGTTGGTTTTGGAAATTGCTTAGCCGCTATGTCCCGTGAACCAGCCGCGGCCGAGCCAAATGAGGCCCTCATCCCGTCAGCAGCGGGAACCGCATTGGGAATGAGTTCTGAATTGCGTGTGGAGCTGCCGCTCTCGCCGGAAGTGTGCCCCGCGGAGATGGAAGTGGGCTCAAAGGAGGGCCTGCAGCCAGCACCAAAAAATTGGTTTTTGCGCCTCTTCGGCTACATTGTGCCCCACGGCGGTGCTCTCTCTGGCATGTTGAATCTCGCAAGCGTCACGCTTGGGGCCGGCATTATCTCGCTTCCGTCCGCCTTCAACACCTCCGGAATGGTCATGGCGATGGTGTATCTGGTGGCGGTGACAGTGTTGACGGTGTTTTCCATCAACTTGCTCGTGCGGGCATCAGAGCGTACGGGGTACCGCAGCTTTGAAAGTTTGGCGCGCGGCCTCCTCGGGCGCGGCGCGGACATCGCGGTGGCACTTCTGCTCTGGATTCTCTGCTTTGGTGGCGCCATTGGGTACGTGGTGGCCGTGGGCGACGTCCTTCGGCCCATCCTGGCACACAAGGGTGTGCCTGCGTACCTGCAGACAGACAGCGGGCGGCGCGTGATCATGAGCGGCATCTGGATGCTCTTCATGTTTCCCCTTGTGCTTCCAAAGCATGTGAACTCGCTGCGATATGCCTCGGCTATCGGGGTGCTGTTTATTGTTTTTTTTGTCGGCTGCGTTGTGGTGCACTCGGCGCAGAAAATTGCCGCGGACGGCCACGTTCGCTCGGATCTCGTGATGTTCCGCCCAGGCAACAGCGCCGTCTCCGGGCTCGCGCTCTTCATGTTTGCGTACCTCTGCCAGGTAAATTGCTTCAAAATTTTTTACGAAATGAGACGACGCTCCGTCGCACGTATGACCCGTGATGCGACGGCAAGCTGCGGCATCTGCTGCGTGCTTTACTTTCTGATCGGGTTCTTTGGCTACGCGGAGTTTGGGCCGGAGGTGTCTGGGTCTATTCTGAAGTACTTCAACCCCTACAAGGCCCCTGTCTTTTTCGTCTGCTTCATTGGCATCATTGCGAAGCTGTGTGCTGCCTTTTCCCTTAACATGCTGGCATGCCGCACCGCCCTCTTCCAGGTCATGCGTTGGGATTTGGACACGATGCCGTACTGGAAACACACCATCTTCAGCGTCACATTTGCCGTCGGGGCACTCCTCTTTGGCCTCTTCCTGCCAGACATTAACATCGTTTTTGGCCTTGTGGGGGCGTTTTGTGGCGGCTTCATCGGCTTCGTCTTCCCAGCGCTCTTTATCATGTACTCGGGGAACTGGTCCTACAGCAGCGTTGGGGCGGTGCAGTACTTCTCGACGTACTTCCTGCTTCTATCGGGCGTAGTGGCGATTACGTTCGGCACCGGCAGCACCATTTTCAGCACCATTCAGCGGTTCGCGTGAGGCGGCGGCGCCACGGTGTGGGGGTGGCTCTGCTGTCGGCTGCGCGCGCCAGCAGGCGAGGCGCACGTGGTAACACGTCCACGCCTCCTCTTCCCTTTTCTTAAATGAGTTATCTTTCGCGCTCTCCCTCCGTCTCCCCTCCGCCCCGCGTATATATATATATATCTATATTTATTTACTTATGTATTTATTTAGGTCTGCAGCAACTGTGCGTGGGGTGGGGGGGTGGGGAGTTGTTTTTTGTTTTTTTGTTTTTCCCTGGTTTTTTCTATTCGCTCCTGCCCTGCCCTGCCCTTCCCCCCGGATAAATTCACCCAATTTCCTCACCCACCCACGCACACATCCGGAGAGGCGCTGTAAGGCGCGCTGCGGGTGTTTAACTTACTTTTATGCGGCTCCTCTCGTCACTGTGAAAAGTAAAAAAAAAAGGGGGCAGATAAAAATAGCGCCCGAGGGGAGTGCGCGGAGGGGGGCCCACGCGCGGGAGCCTCGCCGTCGCGCGGCCCCTTGGAGGGAGGGGGGCGCTAATACATACGGCAGTGGAAGCCGAGCGGCCACACTGCAAAAGAGGGGGAAAAAGAGAAAAAGAAAAAGAAAACAGAAAAGCAAATTTTAAAAAGGAAGCGGCGGGAAAAAAAACGCTTCTAGGGGGTAACTTTTTTGTTGTGATTTTTCCTTGTTTTTCACGGCGGTATCGCCCACACACCGAAACACACACACACACGGTCGCAGCCCCGTGCAAGGCGTCTTGCGCGGGAGGGGGGAAAGCAGAATGGCGCGGGAAACGCTGAGTCATGAATGTTTATGTGTTTACTTTTTTGACGGCGTCGTTCTGTCTGCGACACTGCCTCTTTTTTTTTTTTTGTGCTCTTGTTGTCGTCTGTGACCCTTAAACAGTGGCGGTGACGGCGAAGAAGAAGGAGGGAAATGAGGTGCATCGCCAGGGCGCCTTTGCGCGATGGCTGTTGAGCGGCGCCGCATGCAAAGGACGACGACGACGACGACGAGCCCCGCGGCCCCGCCGGAGAGGGGTCGCCCCGACGCTGGACAGTTTCCACGCCCGCGTCGCAGTCTGAGGCGGGCCTCCGTGACGCGCCGGCCCTCTGCCAGTCGGCGGTGTAGCGGGGAAGGCATCGCCCCAGCGACGCGCATGCACGTGCGCGGTTTCTTGCAGCCGTGACCGCCGCCGGCTTCGTTAAATTCGGGCAAAGCGGAGGTGGCGTGCGTCACTGATTCCTGGCGCCGGTTTGCGGCACCATTCGCGCCGCGAGTTCGTGTGCGGCGGCCTGTTTGCGTGGCTCCCCGCTTGTGCGCCGTCTTCCTTCGGCCGTTTGGTGCGTAGCTGCCGGGACGCGGCCGTGCGTCCCCCCGCGTCTGTCTCTGCCTTGCGGCGACGACAGTCCTCGGTGCGCATGAACCCGGCGGCCGCGCGGCGCGGCTTTGGCCGGGTGTTGCTTCGCCTCCGGCGGAAGGGGGAAAAGAAGGCGGCGGCGGATGTTTTTTTTCCCCATCCTGGAGAGGAAAAGGGAGAGAAAAGTACGCCGATCGGGACTCGAACCCGAGACCTTCGCCGTGTTAAAGCGACGTCATAACCACCTAGACCATCAGCGCTCGAGGCGGCCGGGGAGGGAGGGCGTCATAAAGGCACGACCTCCTCAGACACGTTGGACGACGATTGCGCGGCTCCCGTCGAGGGAGAAAGACGGGACAGAAAAAAAAAAGAAAGAAAAAACAACGCACACGCATGCACGCGGCCTTCTCCACCGTTGCATGTGTGTGTGTGTGTGTGTAGCTGT
>NW_021704995.1:3356-5629 GCF_003719485.1 Trypanosoma conorhini | reverse complement strand
CGCCTGCGCGACCTTATTGCTTTGCCGCACAAGCAAGTCCACAAAGTACGCGTTGTGAAGGCAGGACGTTGTGGTCTCGAGCTCCCTCATGAGTGCCTCTCCCAAACCAAGGCGACGAAACGTTGGCGCGACTGTGACTGCGGACACGTGCCCGTGGAAATCCTCGCCTCTTCCCTCGGCCTTGCCGAGTGTGTACGCCATGCAAATGCCCGTCGTCGGGTGAACACACATGCGCTGATACTCGGGCCAGTGCGTGACGTACTCGCCGTAGAACGCGGTGCTGTAGGTCTCCGTTAACTGTTCCAGGTTGACAAAGCTGAAGCCCATGCCGTCCGTGGGTTTGAGGTCCCGGGTAATGCTGTCACCGGCTCACTGTCCCCGCCCCCCGTTGCGGAGGGAGCTGAGAAGCAGCCGTGGGCGATTGTTTGCGGGCATTTAAATATATATATATATATTTTAAAAGAAAAAACGCACTGAGAAAGGCACACGCGCAGCAAACCCGTCATTGGGTGCCCCGGCAGCTGACCCCATGCAAGACAATAATTAATAGTAATAAGTATTAAGTATGCATAATAATAGCCAGGCTCGTGCGCCCTCGCTTAGTGAGTTCGCTCGCTGCACGCCGTGCCACTCCCGGCGTTGGCACCCGTCCCTTTTTCGGCAGCACGGCAGGTCACGGAGGGAGGCTGCTGCAGCCGCAGGGGTATACGTTATCGCCGATCCTCGTGATTGCGCCTCCGCTTACCTCACACACGCACGAAAGGACGCGGATTCAAAAAGGCAACGCGTGGGGGAATCACTCAGCGGTGGCCCGTGGGCACCCTCCCCGTGGCGGGGGCTCCAGACCGCGGATTCGGGCGGCCGCGACAAAGCCCGCCCAGCGACGGAGACGACGGGCACGGCTCACTCGATGCCGCGGAGAACGCACCGCTGCCAATCCGTGGCCGACGAGAGGTCAAGAAGTTTCGTCGACACGACGTTCTCCTGCTGGCGAAGGTTCATGAGAAAGTGGTAGAGCAGCAGGGGAGCGACGGTCCTGGGGGTGGGCTCGGCCGCGCCCAGGCCCCGCAGGCGCATCTCCTCCAGCAACGACGTCGCCGCGGCGTCGGGCATCTCGCACATGACAATCGCATCGAAGTATCGAAGGTCATTGCAGACGTTGAAGCTCGCCCCGTGCATGGACACCCAGCTCCCCAGTTGGAGACCAATAGAGCCAAGCTTCCGCGGGGCGGCGTCGCGCCAGCGGTCGGCCCACACCCCAACCTTCCCACGGTGGGTCGGGACGCCGTAGTCCTTCGCGGTGTCTATCATGGCCTGCTCCAGGACAGAGCTGTACCACTCTATGGGCGAGCGCGCCTTCTCCGACGAGCTGCAGTGCTTCCACAGCAGCTGAATGTTGGCGATCGGGTACATTGTCACCTGCCCTGGGCCGTGGAAGGTCACACCGCCTCCCCGCCGCGTCTTCACCACCTCCAGCGCACACCCGGCGGGGATCCCTGCGGCGGTATCCCGCCTCCCCACAGTGTACACCGGTGCATCGTGCTCCACCAGCAGCACCGTGTCGGGGATGGCGCTCTCGTTTGAACCCTCGCGAAGTCGTCTCAGTTGCCTTTCAATTTTCTTTTGAAAGATGACCTCCTGCAGCCGGAGCACGTCCCGGTAATTCCGACTACCTAAGAAATACGCCCGCATACGCCTTGCACTCTCTAGCAAAGCCAAAAGAACCTTGAATAAAAGGGCCAACAAGAGCATGGAGCAAAAAGCCAACAGCCACACACAAAAGCGCACTACATAAAATAGCAAGAAGGGTGTAAAAGGCACTTCCGATAAGCTCCGGATATCTCGGCAGCCGCAAAAGCGTCAATCCATTTCGACTTTTTTGGCCCTTTACATTGCAATACATACAGTCAGTTCCTCTTGTGGTTGTTCTTGCTGCATCCAAGAACATGAGGTTCAGTTCGCCTACTTTTAGGGCAGAAAATCTCCTGCAGCTGCTCAAAGCTCCGCTTCCGCGGCGTGGTGATCACTGGAAGCGCCCTTGGCAACGTCCCCCTCAGAAAGTTCGTCCCCATGAACTGGCGCATGCTCCGCGGCGGGGGTCTCGTGCTCTGGCGCGTGCTCCGCGGCGGGGGTCTCGTGCTCTGGCGCGTGCTCCGCGGCGGGGGTCTCGTGCTCTGGCGCGTGCTCCGCGGCGGGGGTCTCGTGCTCTGGCGCGTGCTCCGCGACGGGGGCCTCGTGCTCTGGCGCGTGCTCCGCGACGGGGGCCTCGTGCT